>NC_087479.1:29809914-30109914 GCF_036417665.1 Passer domesticus
AAATCTGGCAAAGAAAAGAAAATATGGCTGCTGTGTATACTACCAATTCCCTCTACAGGTGTTTGTAGACAAGAGACAGAACACAGCTGTAAAGGACAACAAGTGAGTGATCCTCTAGCAGAGGTACAGCTATTCATTACTCTTACTTTACTCCTGTGGTAATTTTTAAAAGTAAAACTACTTATCTTACTCTACAAGGGAAAACAATGTTGCTTAATGAAAATTTTCTCTGAGGGTAGAAAAAAAAATAAAGTAAAACAAAAACACCACTGAGAAATTCTCCTTAATGTCTGAATTGATGACCAGTGTTACTGGTTACCTTATATTTGAAGAGATACGAACTTTTTTTTGGGTATAGTGACTGTCCCATAGCACCACAAAATCTGGCACCTGCTTATGGACAATTGCAACATGAGATTTTTCACTGGGTTACTGAAGCAATTTTCAATTGATACACTTTTCTGAATTTAGTTGATGGCAGTTCCAGGACATGGAGATCAGTTGCAATGTAAGAGACATTTCTCCAAATAACAGATACAAAGCTCATTAATTTTAATCTTTGAAGGATTATGCATGATATGATATCATTATGATCATTAAAGTGTAAGTCTGAATGGAACAAAGTTTAATAAACTGACTCCTGCTTTCTCAAGAAAAACTGATACAGAGAGATGATAAAACCCCACCCTCCTGTAAGAACAAGATTCATACAGTAGTAATCTAACAACATTTCTTCCTGAAAATAAAAGATACTCCACATGAGCTTCTGAAGCAAAATACTGTTCCTGAGTTTTTCTGTAAAAAGTACAAAGACAAAACAAAGTATAATTGCATGGCCATTATACTAGATTTGCAGACTCAAAAATATTTCAGGCATTTTAAACAGATGTCAGAAAGTCTTGCTTAAATCAGTCTGCACAACACTGGACAATGTATTACACAAGTAGAGTATTGGCAAGATAGGTATGTATTTTCTGCAACAGAAAAGGTTGAGACAGTTTATAAATTATCAGAATAGTACTAGCTGGACAGAAAGTACCAGATTAAGAGAATTTTTTTAATGCACATTTTTGGTCCCCTTTTCCATGATGCTTTACTGCCTCCTTTTTATTATTCCAAATAGTATGTAATATTTTGTTCAGTTTGCTATTATTTTGAAAAATAGAACAGTTCTTCAACCTTGATGTTTTTTTAAATGGTTAAGCAGCACCTCAAGCCTCAAAAAGAATTTAATTAAATAAGCATTTTAGGATTGACTCTACCTATAAAAAAAGTTTGAGCTTTAACAAGGAAACCGAAATATCCTCAGCTGTTCCTAAATTCTGCTTATATTCTAGGCAGATTATAAAAGTATATGTATAACAGGTTTTTTGTCTAATTATAATATACAACAGAAGTATGCTGCTCTTGAGATTCTCTGAAAAGCATAATTCAACCAGTTTTATTATCACAAAATGAAGAACTGATGAGAGGTAAGTTGTCTACAAGTTTTAAAAACATAAATTCAAAATGCTGGAGGTTTTTTCAACACATTTTCTTTTGCACATAGAAAGAATGAAGAGAGATAAAGTGACTTTATAACTATACTCATTTCAGTAAAGGGCCATACATTTCACATGAAGTAACTAAATTCTTACCTTGATGGACTGACTGTAAGGTCCTATGCTGGCAGGTGCCCAGTGGGAAATGCTCTGTACATGCATGACCAGCTTTTCATCATGTGCTACATCATCTGTTGCCATGTCATACTTATGCACAAGGCAGTCAATGCAAAACAGCACTCCATCAGGTAACAGTGTTTCCACACATACTCTGAAAACAACAGACAATTTTTCTTTTCAAACAGAAGTTTGCTTGAACCAACTTCCAGCATTTATTTCCCCTTTTTTTTTTTGACATTATCTTAAGAAATTTTGCCAAGACCATATAAAAAAAGTTAGAGTATTGCAATAACCTGCTAGCATTAACACTGTTATCTCCTCATACACAGCTTGTTGTCCACCAGGACCCCCAGGTCCTTCTCCAGAGAGCTGCTTCCCAGCACTTCAGTCTGCAGCCTGTGGTACATGGGATTATTCCTCCTCAGGTGCAGGGTCATTTGACTTTGTTGAATTTCAGAAAGTTCTTCTCTGCCCGTCTCTCCAAACTGTCCAAGTCCTTCTGCAGGGCTGCACAGCCCTCTGGGATATCAGCCACTCCTCCCAGCTTGGCCCCACCAGTGAACTTGCTGAAGGGATCTGCACCTTCATCCAAGGCACTGCACACTATTAGGGTCAGGTCACCAACTGCCACTGATTATGACCCTCTGGGATCTGCCATTCAGGCAGTTCTCAATCCACCTCTCTGTCCAATTACCCAGTCCACACTTCCTGAATTTGACTGAGGCTGCCAAGAGACAGTGTCAAAGTTTTCTAAAAAGCAGCAGCTTATAGTTCCTTTACAACTTTTCACAGGTTATTTGTAATACTAGCATATTTTTCTGCTATACTTTAAGTTGCATGACAGATACCTACATATGACAGGACTCAAAATCTACTTAAGCATTCATTTATAAAGTTCACTTCTGTTTCCTCCAAGGAAGACTGATAGCCTTGATGAACAGACAGACGTGTGTTGCATGTGGCCAGTTAAAAAGCGGGGGGGTGGGTTGAGGTCTATGTAGGGAAATCAACATTTCAAAGCCTGAAAAATAATTATATTTGCAGTCCATGCATAGAAAAGTCATTTAGCTCCCAGCAGGAATCCAACAAGAAATCACTTGTTCTCTTTACATATCATGTAACAGCCTTATAAAATTCTTCCCATCTTGCTTATTTCTTCCAAGAAAACTATTTTTATCCTCACCTACCACATGTAAATATAGTAGTTTTTCCTCATTACCATCATCATAAGCATGGATGAATGGATTTTCTGCTTGGGCTGTAAATTTTCAGGACAATTTTGCAAATTTATTGCAGATCCACACCCGAGTCAGTGCTTCCAGCATGCCGCTTGTAAGAACTTCCACAACCAGGCCTCTGTACATAATGCAATGATGCAACCATGCAAACTGCTGTATAATTTTTCTTCAGGACAAAATGCAACATAGACAAATATGCAACATAAACGCAGTGCTGTGGAAAGGGACCTGAGGACCCTGGTTGATGGCAAGTTGAACATGAGTCAGCAGTGCCCTGGCAGCCAAGTGGGCCAAGCATGTCCTGGGGTGCCTCAGGCAAAGCATGGCCAGCTAGGCAAGGGAGGGGATTGCCCCATCTGCTCTGCACTGGGGCAGCCTCACCTCCAGTGCAGGGGGCAGATTTGGGTGCTACAGTATAAGAAAGGTATAAAGTGTTCGCACCAAAAGGAGGGCAACAAAGATGGCGAAGGGCCTTGATGGGAAGCTGAGGTCACTTGGTCACTGGAGGAGATTCAGGGGAGACCTCACTGCAGTTACAGCTTCCTTGTGAGGGGAAGAGGAGGGGCAGGCACAGATCTCTTCTCTGCGGTGACAGTGACAGGACTGAGGGAATGGTATGAAGTTGTGTCGGGGAGGTTTAGCTTGGATATTATGGGAAGGTTCTTCACCCAGAGGGAGTTTGGGTACTGGAACAGGCTCCCCAGGGAAGGGGTCACAGCACCAACCAGACAGAGCTCCAGAAGCATTTGGAAAATGCTTTCAGGCACAGCGTGTGACTCTTAACGTGTCCTATGCAGGATCATGAGTCAGACTTGGATGATCCTTGTGGGTCCTTTCCTACTCAGGATATTCTATGATGCTCTGAAAACTGTTTGCTCCATAAAAATAAAAGTAAAAAGTCATTTTCCAGCAACTTTCTAATCTTTCTACCTTTTATTTTACTGATGGAAGGAAATGTAGCTGGCTATACAAATGCGGAGGCCTAAAACATGCAGTCATAAGAAATGAAAGTTAAATTGTGAGAAGTTGAGCACTATAAAGAGAACCTACAACATGTAGGAGTGGAGACTAATTTTGTATAGTTTGCAGCTGGGATTAAATATCTCCTCTGAAGGCACACAGAGCAGACACTCCCATTTCTCTCTGATTTAATAATCCTGGCTTACAGTCAGCATCTTGAAGAAGCCTCTCTCTGCTTGCTTTGGGTCTGACACACAGGCAGTGTAGTGGAATGTGATGATTATCTTAACAATGTCTTTGAACTATTTATCTTGCTATACTTAAAATTCACAAGCCTCTATTACACTTCATATTCTGCAGTAAGAATATAAAATATAGGATTTTTCATTAGAAAGTTGCTGAACAGTTGGTTTTAAAAATATGAAGAAAAGAGGTATGACCACGGAGTTGACCCTGCTTTTAGTGCAGGATTAGACTAGATGACCTCCAGAGGTCCCTTGCAACCTGTATTAACCTATGATTCAAGTGAAATTTCTCAAGCTACATCAGTTCTGCATTCTCAGCATATTATCTCAGAAGCATAAGAAATTACTGTAAAAAATTACAAATTACTGCAAAAATAAGCCATTTTGACAAAGGCAATAAAAAATACAAACAGAAAATTAGTTTTAACACACATCTTTTTAAAAAACAAAAAAAATCATGGGCTAGGTGTTTTTTATCAAATTTCCAACAGAAAACAAACCCACTACACCCGAATAACACAGGAATCACATAGTACACACCTAGACCACCAAGCAGTTCCATTATGTCAGACGTAGACTTGGATGCAACATAGAAGATTTTGTACAACACATATTGAAAAAACTATGCTTTGTGTATCTATGAATTAAAGTGTTATCATCAGTGTAATTTCTTTTCATACTTGAATTCTTGCTGAACATGGAAGTGCAGCTAAGCTATCCATTTAATGTCATTATCTGAGGGAAATACAAGATATAAAGAACAATCAGATTGGATTGAGCCAAACATCCTTCTAATTCAGTGTTTGTCTTCAACCAGAGCCAAGTGGATATAGGCAGGGGAAGAAAAGAAACAGACTAAATATAGTTTTGAAATAACTGTCAGTATCCTATGACGTAAATCCCAAGCAACTGCTCAGATAACAATGTTGCTTTAGTATCTAACAAAATAAATAGAACAAAGTGAGTAACATTTGTCACAAAGACCTAGAAGGTTCCAGACCTCATCACTTTTAGGAAGACTTAATCCTGGCAGTAAGGCTCCAGTAGTGCTTTTGACACTTTCTCCTGTAACACATTAGTAGAGAAATTGTTGATGCATGGGCTGGATGAGCAGAGAATGAGGTGGAGTGAAAACTGGCTGAACAGCCACGGCCAATGGGGGGGATCAGTGACACAAAGTCTCACAGGTGAACAACCAGGAGGCTATACTGGGCCCACTCCTATTCAACATCTTCATTCATAATCGGCATGATGGGGCAGTGTATCCTTGGCAAGTTTCCATCCACATGGAGGTTGACAGGATGAAGAAACAGGCACACAGGAACTTGATGAAGTTCAGCAAGGAGAAGCTGCAAGTCCTACACCTGGGGGAGGAACAAACCCAAGGTCCAGTATATTCTGTGGACCCACTGGCTCAAAAGCAGCATTACAGAGAAGGACTGGAGGGTCCTGATGGACACTAACTTGAACATGAGCCAACAACGCGCCCTTGTGATAAAGAGGTTTGATGATATCCTGGGTTGCATTCAGAGAAGCACTGCCAAGGTCAAGGGATGCAAACAGAAAAGAAAAGCAAATAAAATCCCAGCAATACAAACAGTTGTCAGTTCAATCAAGTCAAAAACAACTAAGACTTGCAAACCATGTATGATCCTTCTGTAAGTCCATATGGGGGGGGGCATTTGTAAACCTTATGGTATATATTAAAGCAGGAATTTCTAACCCTAGTAGTTTTGACATGAGCAGCTGTGATGTTAATACTCCAAAAGACAGCAAAACTCTTCTTCTTGTGAGACACAAACATTTGGCAAAATGCTTCACAAATATGGCAACAATAATTCAGTCTATTACAGTGCATCATAAATATACTATAGCAGTAGTCTAATCCTACCTTGCTGGTGGACACAAATCAAATTCTGTCACATAAACTGAGTTTATAACACTGAAATCTTTCATGCTCTTTATATATAGATGAACCAAAATAATATCCTTCAGTTTCAATCCCTCTGAAGTCAAATTAGCTGCAGGGAAAAAAAATAGCTGTTAAAGACAGAATATTGTAAATGTATTTAGAAAGACAGCATAGGCATTCTAGTTTTGTTCAGCAAACCAACTGGCAATAACCTAACTGTCGTCTAAACATGACTGAAGATCTTGCAATATGCTACCATTCTCCATTTAATACTTCTTTCTTTCATTATATTCTTTCTCATGTTAGTTTTCCAGAAGTAGACTACAAAATAAATTTTATATATTCTGAGCAATGGTGAATTTTTGTCCCATGAAAACACATCATGCATTCATGCATGTAGATCTGTTACAGCCTGAATTACTTGTAGCCATAAATTTGATTGGCTTGGGCGGGCTTGGGGTGGGGTGTTCATTCTGTGACAGCTAGTAATCTACAAAGGATTTTGAATCACAAAAATACAGAAATGGAAGGGACAATAGCCATCTTCAAGAAAAAGATCAAATATTTATATGCCATTCCAGAGGGAAGCTTGTCTAAGCTGTTTTTAAGAACTCTCACTGCAATAATAATCTCGGCATAAACAAAGAATTATAAATGGCAAGACAGACAACAGGAAACAGAAGTGGTCACAGGAGAAATGAAGGAAAGATGAGAGCAGAGGAAAGCTCAAGCAGACAGCTAAAGAAGAGATAATGAGAAACCAAGATCATGTGAATGTGTATGCATAGAATACTCCAAACATAGTGCTCAGAGAGAATGTATTACTCTCATATAGTCAACCACATAACCAGATATGTCATCAGCTCTGCAGTGTCCCTTTTGTAGCTCATGAGCAATAGAAACTAAATGAAGACAAAATCTTCTCTGAATATAGAACATATACAATAAGAGAATACTCTGTGACCTAATTTAAATAAGCCATGTAAAGTTGTTCTCAGTGCAATTTCAGGCATCTTGCCCTTTAATGTTACAGTGTGCACATGTATATATACTCATACATTTGTTTTTAAGTTGAGAAGTACAAGGGTATAAAGACAATCTCTGAAGGTTGTCACCTTAGTAAGAAATAGTTTTTGTGTTAAACTTTTTAGTGCTTTTAAAGACAGTACAGGATTTTGCACACTTTCATTAAGATTAGTTTGGTCACACATTTAAGGAGAAAACAAGGACAATTTCTGAATTTCCAGCCACCAATTTAGTCAAGAAGAAAGGTCTGCAGCTAAAAGCTGTGCAGCATTATATGAAATACTAGAGGGGGAAAAAATCCCTCAATCAACTGATACATACCTCTGCACACACAAGCATCCTCACTCTAAATTTAAAATATATGAGCCAACAAACTAAGTCTAATTTGTGGACACAGAGCAAGCTGACGGGAATGATTTGGATAAATTCATAATTCCTACCTTTACTTTAAAAATATCTCCTAAGTAAAAGTACTATCCCTTTTTCCCTGCATTACTTAGAAGAATGGTGGGAAACAAATTTCCCCAGCTTATAATCAAAATAAAATTGATTCCCAAAACACTTTCTCTAGTAGAAAGGCATACATGATGAACTCTTGGGCTCTTCACAACAGCTTCTGTTTCTCAGGGACAGGACCTGAAACAGATTCCCTGCATTCTCATGCATCTGTCCTGGTTATACAGGGAAACCTTACAGACTTTCTGTTGAATTTCAAGCCATTCATGGTTTCTAATAATTTACAGAATATGATCAGGTGAGACTCATCTCTACTTAAGTAGAATTGCCCCAAAAGTTTACACTGACTGAAGTACAGATTTTGATTGTTTTTGGTTGGTTGGTTGGTTGGTTGGTTGGTTGGTTGGCTTTTTGTTTTGTTGGGGTCTTTTTGCTTGTTTTTTATTAAGGGGTTATCCAGAATCCTTAGCTGAGAGCCACAAAATACAGGATCCAAACTGTCTATAGGAAGTAGCATTTAAGAACTTTAGCCTGTTTTGATGTAATAAAAATGCACAGTTTCCTTCAGCTTATGAAACTTTGCCATGGTACAACTAAACCACAGCTACTTTATATTATATAAAGCGAAGCAATCTTTGTCATCTTCCAATCATATCTAAAAAATGTTTAACATAAGAGTTTAAGGAAAGAAATGTCTAAACAGCAATACACTGCATTCCCTCCCATTCTTGACTTAATAGAATTCCATCCATTCTACAGAACGTTTCATAGCGTCTAGTAAGAAATTTCCATTTCCAAATCTTTTTTCCAGACACATTCACTTTAGAAGTTCAAAGAGCTTAAAAGTACTGTGCTTATTCCATTCTCACTACAGTGAAGCTGAACTGCTATACAGATTCTAAATACATGTTCAGAAAAAGCCTTGTGCACATTTGCAGATTAAGTTCTCAGAAACAAACTGTTTTGTTTGTCATGACAGAACCATTAATTCATTCAGTTTCCACACCCACTTCCAAAAGAATAACTAAAAGAAACATGAGAACTGAAATTTTCTGCAAAGGATCAGAAAACTACTTTGTTTCCTTACCATCACACAGGTAATGCAAGTAATCTGCTGAAAGCAACAGGCTACCGCACTAGTCAGACAAAAAGTTTTTTGGCAGATGCTAAGGCAAAATTACATAATGTTTGTACAAGCTAACTTCCATTCAAATATAATGAGAAAAAAAAAAAGACTGCAAAACCCTCTTGCTTCACTTTACAGATGACATGCGGATTTACACTAAAATCTATTGTCTTTTTCTGTAAAAGTCTGATCATCTCCACCTTGTTGATTTCCAAACAATTAAAAACTACCTTAATGACCTTCTACCAAGTATAACTTTGCTTCTGAAAAAATATTCTAGGGTTTCTTTACCATCCTATATTCAATCATGAATACTCAGCTGGACATGCAAAAATATAAGATATGTTAGGACAACATCTCATGTAAATTCATAAAAAAGAATATGAGTTTACCCATTTAGATACTAAAAATTATTTCCATTTTTGTGAATGAAAAGAAGCCTGTACAACCATACTTTACTTAAACTGCAATGAAAAAATACAAAACAAAAACATGAACACTTTATGTGAGAAAAAAACCCCATCAGAATCTTGTAAGGAACCTGGATTTCATGATCCCCAAGACAGCAATTTTGCCTTTACATTAGGAATATAAATGAGATTTACTGCTACTGACCTAATCCTAGATGCCAAAATGTATATCAGCTTTCTAGAAAACTTAATTTAAAATTATGGAAGCTACAAATGTGTTTTAGCAAGTAGACAGTATCTACAGCACACATACATACACACACTAGATATGTCAAGAATGCTATAAAGTGAGCAAGTACTGTGCAAATAGAGTTTTTACAGTGATATGAACACTACTCTGGCTTTCCAGGGCCTTCAAAGTCAGTGAAATTATGAAGTGTTAAATATTAAAGCTGGCAGTCTTGTTATCAAAGGTTCCAATCAAATGCAAAAGGAGATGGCACACCAACAACCACAACCTATAAAGTTATAAAATCACATGAAAAACAGATTCTTCCTTAAGATCATATTAAAAACACATTCAGTGACAGCAGATAATGTATTAATTGAATAAAGCACCTCTGAGAGAAGAAAATGCTTCCCGTGCTGCATCTTGAGCATTTTTATCCTTTGATGGATGGAAGTGGGCAGTGATACCTGAAAACCACTGGTAACCACTCAGGGATTTTCCTGAATTTTGAAGTGTCTTAGCTATGGGAAATGAAGAAAAGAACTATGATTATAACAATGAAAGGTTTCAGATTAACCAAGGATACATTTTAAATTGTTTAAAGAAGAACTTCAAAAGAACAGAAACTGACAAATTGTAAAACCATCTTCAAAAATATTTACAAACAGATATAAAAGTAAGGCTTCAAGGAGCAGAGCTCCCAAATCCTTCTCCAACACTGCCTTCACAAAATATGCATGCAAGTAGCACATTAGCTGAGAACTTCAGTACTTTTTCTCCTCCTTTCCATTTTTGCTGATCTTTTACAATTTCTCGACCTGTTTGGTTACAGACTTGGCACAAGATGTGACACTGAAAAACTAAAATTTTCAAAAGTATTCAAGTGGCATAAAAACAGATTTTCAAACTACTATGCCAAATTTTACTGGAAGTTAGGTGCTTAACCTGGTTCTGACGATCTTTGCAAATGCATAACTTGTTTAGATATTTTTAAAGCCCACCAGGCACGTCTCCATATTCCAGAAATACCAAAGACCTAAATACTATTCTATACCCAAACACTGTTAGCTGTGAAACTTAGCCTTTAGGAAGTTTACCCACCCATGTATGCAGTGTAACAGAAATGTTGCAATATTTCCAGGAGGAGGAGAGAGAAAGGAAGAGAGAGAGAAAGAAAGAAAAAATAATGTGTTATGCTCCTGTAAACTAAATTGAAATGCTTCACTACTATAGATCTGTTGATTATCATCAGTAGGATCTCTCTTTTCAGACTAATTACTACAGGTCAAGCACATTTTTTTCAGGAGTATAGTAATTAAGATATTTCACCTGCATGAAACAATCTTTTTATCTCATTTTTTTAAAAAACCGTGCAAAACTCACTGAAATCCAAAGACTTATGTTTCAAAGTCTTCCAGATGACTGGAATATTTTTCTGTGGTTCATAATCTTCTGATGAAGGAAAAATATAATCATCCGTACAGCTTATCTCACAAGAACAGCTACTGACCACAAAAGTACCCAAGGATTCTTCCTGCTTGAGACAAACATTATAAAATAAGCAAATAAATACCATGCCAAGCAGTATGAAATCAGAACATTTTATCATTCAAATACATGTTTAACTTACAAAAAATACTATAGTTCAACAAATACATATCTTAGAACAATTCACGAAATAATAGCATTAGGATTTCCCATTAGATTGCAGAACTGGTAAAACACAACGTACTCCTGTTGATATACCAAATGGAAGAAAAAGGCAGACTTAGTAACTGAGGACAGCAGATATGAAAAATGATGAGACCCAAGAATAAAGACAGAAAGAATACTGTTATGAAGAAATGGTATCCCACAATTATATACAAGTAGGTTTTCAAAAAAATAGTATAAACTAAGTGAGCAATGGAACAAAAGCACAAAAGAAATAATTTTGTAATTAACTTTGTATCAAATACTTGAAATAGAGCAAAAGACTAATGAGAAAGTTTAAAACTTTTTGGAACAATGAATGAAGGCAGTCCATGTAAAAAAAATCTCTTTCTATTATCTCACCAAGACTATCCTTTCCATCAAACACTTTGATAAGAGTTGTGATAATGGAAAAATGCATTTCCCAAGATCTATACATTGAAGTAATTCTTGACAAGGAAGGAAAATAATTCTTTCCAAATGCTCTCTCAGGACCAGGAAGAGAAAACTATCCACTGCACCTTTTAAAGCAAAATACACAGGCAGAGTGCTTACTGACCAGTCTTTAACAATTCAGTGCTCATTACATTTTGACATAATTACAGCACACATTTTTTGTGGGGTTTTTTTGTTTGCTTTTTAATTTTAGAGCAATCAGAACCCTTACCCTCTCCCATCTGATTTTCCAAACAGCCTAATCTGCAGAGCACATTGACTTTTGGACCCCTAGCTTGGGTAATACCACTTGTCTATCTAAAAGCAGTATGGCTTATGACAGAATTTACCTAGAAACACTAATCAAACCACTGCATGCTGTAATGCCAGATTCTATCAATTAAATTTCTTCCCAAAGATCTCAAATTTCATGTAGTGTCTAAACTATGCATTTTACTGAAGGCTTCTTAAATACCAAATTCACAAAAATTATAATAAATCCAGATAAGGCAAGATAACAAATTGACAAAATATGAAACCTTTGACAATCATTAATAGTGATTAGAAACTTCTGAATATTCCTTTAGCTGATAAATGTTCCGTGCAAAATGTCATCAAAAAAGAACATTAACATTATATAGTGAAATAGCTATTGTATTTAATTTTATTGTATTTTTTTCTTTCCTGTGGAAAATAAAACCTATCTTATTGCAACTTTAAATATTTCTCTTCATTTTAATCAAAAAAAAGTCAGAAAAATAAAGGCAGAAAACTGTAGTATGCATGAGAACTCTGTGATAACTCAACCCTTACATCAATATTTGACTTCAATGAAGTGAAAAAGGATCCAGTTAAGTTAAAGAAGTACATTTGGAAATTTTAAGAAAAGGTTAAATTACAAAAAGATCATTATCTGTGAGAGAAAACTCAGTTCTGCTGACTCTGAAAGAGGTCATAGGTAGTTTTATAAGCACTGTAAACACTAAGCCTATTATCTAAGAGGGGTTGATGTTCTTTGATTGGACTTCATTTTATTCATTCCTCCAAGAAACACATGAAAGTCAAGGCAATAATCTACTTTACTTGAATCAATTGTACCTCAGAGGTTAAAAGAAGTCAAGAAGATGTAACATAATAGCCCAGACAAAGACTGCAATTTAGCACAAACATGACACGCATTCCAACATTACAATAGAGAAGCATCCAGCAGCATCTGTACCATTTCCCACCCATTGAATTACACCTTTGACTACTGCCATCAGTGGGTGCATCTTGCCATTACCTAGAGGGATGCCTGATTGCTCCTAAGTCTTCGGGTATAACTTAAAAAAATAAAGAAGCAGGAACACAAATCTGTAATTGAAAAAGATCTTAAGATGGTTTAAGCTACAAGAACCAAGGAAATTAAATTGTTTCAAAAGTTTGTTATTTTTTTTTATCTACAAGATATGACTTAATGGAAATATACAGACTGTGTAGCAGCATCACATGCTAGAAGTGCTACCACTTGCTTCTTGCAAATGTTTTGTTGTTTTAATAAATAAATCATTTTCACAGAGCAATTCATAGCATCCACCATGAAAAAATCAATTTGCATTGTAGCACGGGCATTCAGGGGAGTTCTAATGTAATACATGCAGAGTTGGCACCTCTTGGTCCTAGCCCCTAGTAAGCAGGCACAGACATGGTGATGTGAATGATGCCACTACACTGATACTTTGGGTTTTGTTTTTACATCACCTGAATTTTAACTTCACTATGCCATAAAAATCCATCAGAAGGGAAAAAGTTAACTGGAAAGGAAAAAGTTCCAGCTTGCCAGTTTTTTACTCACTTTTATTAAGATTTATATCATCACCTTTGAAGAGATCTACAGATACAAATACAAAATTTTTTGAAATTATTGTGAAATATCAGAGATCTCTTACAAGATGCAAAGTCTGCAAAAAAATTTGGGATGTCTGTTGATTTCAATGGCTATGGTACATCACAATGACTCATTCAAGGCTCCAAAAACATCGGTTATCAATCACATCCCACAGCAGCACAGGTCCAGGCCACAGCAGAAGTATTAAGTGTGGAACCTGGCACCCAAGGAACAACAGGCTCAATGCCAGCCTAAGCAGAGCTACCATACTCTGTTTAGTAGCTATATTTAAATCTATACAAATGTTGGATCATCCATTCCTCTCAATAGAGGAAGTAATCTAAGAAGCTAAAACTTATAGACTGTCAGAAACAGAGTAACTTTCCCTGAATAATATTCTCATCACTTCAAAAAGAAAAAAATCAAGCTTGCTATAATGACATTTTAATTAAATCTTACAGAACCTATTTTATCGCATAACATTTTCATGTTACTTCACAGAAGCAATATATTTTCCCATTTGTTACACAGTTTCTCCCACACCCACTGTACATTGTGATACCAACCTAATTTTGGATCAGAGCCTGCATGCATGCATACACTTAACTATATTCACATAACTCATGTCATTGATGCAAGTGTGCTCAGAATGAAGTTAAGCAAATGCACAAGTGTTCCAAGATCCAAATTCTCCTGTTGAAAAAGCCTTGGAGCTAGGACTTTGACTGATATAGCTGAAATTCCATGCAGTGGTCTTTTATGAAAACAACAGATTGTCTTTTTAAAAAGCTTACATTCTCTGCTACAGAAACTGGTATAAAAACCTATCACAACACAATTCTAAAACTGATAACTCTCCCACTGAGCAGCAGTGAGAATACAGTGGAGCAGGGAGCTCAGAAGACAAAAGATTATGATAATCTCTTTATTCTTTGTGATGTACCTTGATAACAGAACTTCTTGAAATAAATATAATGAGAGGGATCACATGAATCTTGCATTATTTTGAGTACAATGTACAGAATCATAGGAAAGAATGTCCTTTATGCTAAAATACTTTCAAATAAAGTATCTTCATTGTGAAAAGAGAACTAAAAAATTATCTTTTCTCAGAGAACTGGACTGAATCTGAAAGAAAATAGAGTAGAAAAGAAAATCCTTTATTTATTATCTTAGTGTTTGAAATAAATCAGAGCACAAAAAAGTTTTGTGGTATTTGTTATCAAGTTCTGAAAACAAAACTACAAGAGTTATCTATATTCTTATGATGCAGAAGGGAAACTAAAGTTGCTCAGGAGAAGTATTGTTCAACGATGACAAAGTATTCAAAAAATGCTACCCATAAGGCCATAAACAAAACATGTTTTGAAACTCCCTCCTATTTTCCCTGACATCACTGACAAAGTCTAATTCTACAGCTAAAGTTCTAAATGTAGACTAACTAAAATAAGGAGGAACTGGACAGGAAAAGGCTACAATAACCTGTAGGATTGCGTGCCTTTAGTTCACATGGCACACAAATATCTCCTGAAAACCTTTTCTAAATTTACAAGTATACAAGTCACAGAACTCAACATGTGTTTTAAAAATCTTCTCCAAAATGACCTGTGTAACAGATCTCCTGCCATTTAACAGGGGCAAACCGCTTGCACTTCTGAGATGTGTTCCAGCTACAAGGTCAAGATCTTTTACAAACAGGAAAATACAATATCAGTTTATAATAGGTAATACAATGCAATGATCCATTATAAGAAAAAGCAGCAGCAGGCAGCAGCAGGCATGAGTTCTGTGTCTCTTATAGGCAAACAGGCTCCTTTCTTCTGCGAAGTGTAGAAAGAAAACTACATGATTCCGTCTAATTCTGGACTATTCAAACTTAAGGGCTGCAGTTTCCCATGCTGTATTGTTAGATATGTGTGTGCTCCTGCTCACTGGAACTCGGAAACAAAGTATTCATTATTAAATGCGGGAAAGAGCAAATGTGGAAGCATGAACAATAGCTAGTATGTTCACTACATCAGAAGTATATTCCCATCAGCAGAAGCTCTAACAGCATTAATTTCTGTTTCTGATCTTTACAAAGCCAATACAATAAAGTAAAAGAATATAGCAGAAAGTAAAAGCAAGTTCATTGTGCTGACAAACTAAACAAAAATTTCACAGTTATATTTTTCCTAATGGAAAATACTCAGAATTTAATTTTTATTGAGTAGAAGGCCAATACACCTAATTCAAAGATTCTAGAATATGCTTCAGAAATTGTCTCCCACAAGAAAAACCATTCTACATTTTAAATGTATGAAGTGACTACCTTGGCAAAGTAAAATATTGATGAAACTTAGTATCTATATTATAGTGGTGACCTTGTTTTTCATCCTGAAGTAAAAGAGGCATTTCCAAATTTTGCGCATTAGTGTTTTATTACCATTCTTTTTATTCTTAATGTTTTTTGTAAAATGCCTACAAAAATTGTTTATCATATTAAAATACTTTTAATAACAAAATATAGTATTTATCTCTTTAGCCTTTTCTGTATCACTATTTATGAAAGAAAAGTGGGTGTGTTTAAAAAAAGCTTTAATTATTATGCAAAAAATATGTTGAAGTTGCAGAGAAATATATTAAACCAGAACAGTGCGTTCAATGCTATATTCCCCTAGGCAAAAGGGCTCATTTTTCTGCCAGAAACAATCTAAACCAAATTTCTAGGCGGGCTTTGTAGTCAAACATGAAGAGATTTAGCTAAAGAAAATGCAATATAGAGTAGGAAAGACAGCAGAGACCAAGGTGCACTAGCTCTAATTGCAAAATTATTTTAAAAGTAAATTCAAGGAATGTAAAATTAAGACCTGTGGCAAATAAAAAAGACAAAATTAATATACAATTCAGTTAAAAACATGTTTTTCTTACAACAGAAATGATAACAAAATTGATGTCATAATACTTGTTGGAATTACACTTCACTGTGGAGTCTGTTAATATTTTCTACAAAATGCTTATGAAAGTGGCTACTTTTACACATTGTTCATAATAGTGTATTATTTTTCCCAATTTTCAGTAATCCCTTGAAAGCCTCAAACTAAAATTAGTTGTCCTTCTGAAGCAGTTTTTTTCCTGCAGTACTTTATTATTATGGGATTGGCTGTTAAGTGCTGAATACTAACTGATACTTAAAATTTTCCACAGGCTTATAAGCACCAAATAGTGAACAAAAGTACAATACTACAGGCATATCAATCTTGAAGGCATGCCTTTATTATTATGCATTTAAATGATGCTAACAGTTATGGTCTGAAAGACTGACTGGTTCCCCATATTTATAACTTCTCAAAAACTTAGCTTATTTTACTGTGACATAAAATAATTTATAACCAAAAGATATTAATGCTTTTGCAAAAGTCAGACTATTTTCCTTTTAAATATACATTAGTTTATGTATCAAAAATCAGGGCAAGCTGCTGCAAACCTTACTCCTTGCAAAGAGTGACAGGTTTGTCTACAACGGATTGGAAATACGATTTACTACAATACAACACTGCCTGAAACTGTAAGGCTTTAACCAAATCTAAAACATCTACATAAGAAGGAGAAAAGAGCTACTGAACAGATAAAAGTAAAATCTTTATTCTTATATCAAATGTTATGCATTTCAATATGATATTTCCTCTGATTTATGTAAACCTTTGTGGTTTTCATTTTCCCTAGCCTGTCACATTGTAGTGATATATGATGCACTTTAGCATCAAGTTTGCCATGAGCAATAAAGTCAGTGCCCCCAAAGAAATATCAATATATTATCTGTCTTCTCCACCATGCCACATTCCCAAATTTTCCTTTATTCAGCTTATTTGGTTTTGTTTCACACAGTTGATATCCTTTTCACAGTCTCCCATACAAATATTTAATATTTTATTTTTGAAAGAAACCCAAAACTAGAAATTGACAGGATGAAATACAGTTTACTTTCCAAGACAAAATGGGGGCCATCATGGAAGAAAAACACTGAGGTATTTTATCAGTTTGGAATAATAAAATTAAAAAAAAAGAAAAGGAGATGGAAGAGGGGAAGGCATGATCTACTGAATGACATGCAGGAAATGTTGCTTAAGAGACATGAAATTTGAGACACCAATAGAATAATGTTCTGTAACAATTTCTGCACTTCCATCATCAATGTGCAGAAAGACTTAAGAAGAGCTATAAAAAGATGACTGCAACAATAGAAGAAAAACCATGATGCACTATTTTCAACAAAATACTAATACTTGTAGTGGCTCAGGAAGAAAAAAAAATCATTTAAACTGTACAACAATAAAATTAAAAACAGAAAAGTGATGAAATATTGTCTGTTTTGACCTTAGTTCTGCTCACAGAAAAGTCTTCAACATTTAAAACACCAGAGTTCCTATTCCTGTTCTGCTCTTTCTACAGAATCATAAATTAATAGAATTAATTCCAATGAACTAATAATGATTCCTTTAAAATTTTTGACCAAGATAATCTCCACATGATTAGAAGTCATTCATTCGGTGTATTTTTCATACGGAAAAAACCAAAACCCAGAACGTTCAAAACTCAAGCAGTTACAGGTTAGCAAGGTTTTAAATCATCCACATTATAACCAAAATATCAAAAAGAGACGCCACCTCCTAACAAATCAATACTGTTCATACCATTCCCTAATACAATTGTGTTCTACAGTGCAGCTCTTCTAGCCAGGTTGCACATGTGCTTCACTGAACCACACTGACTGAACACCTTGAGGTTTTGAGGTGAAAAAAGCCACACAAATATGCTACCTGCACTCATTCACTTGACACAAGTGTGTTTAGCATTCCTAAGGGCATGTTCTGAAATTCAGCTAAATATGTACATTGTTATTTGAATGTAACACCTATATGAGAATATGATGATTCACTCCAAATTGTGACAAAACAACACAACTAGAAAGCATGCATATAGCTTTAAAGGAAAAGAATATTTGCAGCCTACTTGCCTTATTCTCCAGGTGTAATTTTGAAAAATGAAGGTAGGCCACAGGTGCAAATGCATCAGCCGAATGCATGACCACCTTGGCTGAATCTCTGAAATACAAAATTTTTATCATTAAATAGTATAGTGTATATATTAGAGACTACACTTAGTCACTGTATAACACAAAATCTAACATAACTCATTGAAAATCTATTAATTTCTTATCAATGTTTTCATATAAATTAAGACCAAGTAGTTAGTTATATAAAACCATATTGTTGAACAATACATTACCTTCACAAATTTTCAATTTTCAAAAGGAATAAACTATACTACCTGTGTGAGCTGGCACAGCAGATGTAGCAACAACCACAAAACCAAAGATGAAATGGAAAGAGTAAGCTTGTTTTCATTACCTTGCCACCTGGGCCCCAGAAGCACCATTCAGGCAGGGGCACAAAAGAAGGGACCCAAGCACTGCAGAGACTTGGTCCATGCTAAAGCATTACCAAATCTGCAGGTCCCACCCACATCTCAGGGATTGGCATGGGTGCAATATCCCAATGTGCTTTCATCTTTCCCACAGCCAGGCAGGAATCTCAAGTGTTCAATAGAGCCCCATAGTCTATAACAGGCCTATGTTATCTAAACACAGATGCTCTACTCATCCAACACATGAGGCCAAAACAATTACTATGATACATGTATTTTTAACATCCCCAGCTGCAAGTCACTTGAGAGTATTTACAATCCTCCTTGCCAATCTTCCACTCTTTTCCCACACTCCCAGACCAATATTAAGAGAATTTGTTAGCTGTAGTCTATGAAAGTATAAACTACACTGTCTTTTAGATTCCAGAGACTAATACATAAAGCAATCTTTAAATTTCATCAACAGGAAATTTTTCAAAAGTCCATTGTTTTGATAATGCTTGAGGGATTAGTTTCTGAAGTATTAACAACATACAGTATTGCATACTGAGAAAATGACTGATCCAGCCATCTTGCATCTGATAGTGAAGACTACTAGACACAACTTTTTAATGCCAAATGTGTTGGTAACAATGTTAAACTTCCTGTGTGCTGATTCAAATTAGTTAATTTTAGTTTTCATTTTTACAGACACAATCTGTCAGACTTTGATTCACAAGAGGCAGTATCTGTTATATCCATCTGCACAGTTTTACTACTTAAGAAAAAGGTAGCTCTAAGAAACAAACATCAGAAGGTGAGAAACTCAAGGAAAACATAAGAGAAATTCAGATGCAGTAAAAGAAAATCTGAAAGTTGTTGAAAGTAAGGCAAGGGACAAACATAATTTTCCAGAAACCATGATGCCCTTCGTACCTTCATAGTGTTCAAAGAGATGATACAGATAGATTTCTAGTAGTACCACATAAAACCAATGCAAACTCAAAACAGTTGAAGCTTTGGCCAGATCCCAACAAAAGTGTAAAATTAACACAAATATCTCTTCTATAAAATGTGTTTCGGGATTTAAAAATAACAAAATGTCACAAAATAATGATAAATACCTTTAATGTAAGAAGATCCACTTTAAGAAAACTTTTAAAGTCTTTTGATGAATAGGCCTCGGATTCATTCTTGAGAGTAATTATCAAGATTCTTTATTATTAAAATATTGGTTTTATTTAAGATATAAAATACTTTATACAGAGTTCCTTCAGATTAAAATAATTATTTTCAAGTGACAATGGTGTCTTCTAATTCTAACAGAAATAAGTAAAAAAAAAAACTGGTGGAAAGCAGAATAGTTCTGTTTACATCAAATTAATCTCCAATTGCAAAACTAATCAAGTCCTGAAGTTGACATGTCATATCCAGCTTGGAAAATAGTAAAAAACCCCAACCAACTCAAAACACAGGAAAAGCAGAGATTTAAAATGATAAACAATGATTTGTGAGACCCCAATAAATTCTATAAGGCCATTTCACACTAAAAGCCTGAATTTTGAGTAGGAACTTGACCACCTAAGATGTATCATGTTTGATTGTAATGGAAACACATGAATTTTGTTAAGGAAATTCTCAGAAGACTGAAAAAAATGAAGAACAGTTGAAAAACTGCCTCAATCAGCTATTTGTTTTGAAATCAAAATCATCTGATCTCTCAAGATTTCTCAATTATCTAGAAAGCATCCAATCATTTTACACTCTGTAACTTTCTGTAACAGTGCAACTTTCTCAGGACAAACACATCAAGCTAGAAAAAGACTGAGAGTACAATCAATGCTTCTCAGAACATGACTATTTTTTCATGCTTACAAAAATTATAATTTTATAATTTTGCTTTTAACTCCAAACCTAGAATTACAAGCCTAAACACAGAGGTAATAGTAAGGTATATAAAGGAAAATTATATTTCCCAAATATTTAAAATGTGACAATTTACTTTCCAAAAGATAAAACTATCCTGCATTCCATGAACAAACAGGCCTTTATCACAAGAGTAGATATTAGATGGTACTCTTATAGATGAGAAATAGATCTTTAACATTCCAAGAAACAATGATTAATTGTACTTTAAGAATCAGCATAAGAAGGACAGGAAATGTTTGATAATTTCAAACACTGAGAGTGAGAAAGCTGAAAACTAGATTATAATAGACTACCTGGGAAAACCAGATAAACCCCAATCAGACTCTCGTTCAATATTTTGGTTGTAAGATTTTGCTTTCACTACTAGATATTGTTTATTTTCAAATATATGTTTCACTCAATCTGTCATGCTTCCTTTGTGAGGTACATTTTTGAATGAAGACAGAGAAGAATGGCAAGAATTCAACTTAACATTCAGAAGTAAAATTTGTCATACAGTCTTACATTAAAGAGACTCCCACTTCTCCATAGTAAGTAACATTCAAGATTGTATTTTATTTTTTCCTGAGCCAGCATATTTTTATATTTTGCAAGGATATACTGTAGAAACATATCTTGCCAAGTTTGAGAGGGCTAAAATCATTGACCAGCGAAAACACTACCTGCAAATAGTGTTATAAATGAAAGGCATACTAGATTTTCTCCTGTTTTAGGTTTATGTGGCAATGTTTTGGTTGCAGGGGTTAGTGTTCAGAGGTGGTCTATATGATGTGAGACCAAGGAATGCTGAGCTCATCAGCAGCATTGGTGGTGTCTCAGTGATAATATATTTTAAAACTATGCTGCAACAGGAGTGAGAAAAACATGGTAGTGACAGCCCTGCAGACACCAAGGGCAGTGAAGAAGGAGTGAGCACAGGTGCTTCAAATGCCAGAACAGATTCTATGTAGCCTGTGGAAAAGACCATGGTGAAGCAGGTTGCTGCCCCGCAGGCAGGAAGGAGACATCAGAGCTGATACACACACTGAGTCTGTGCAGAAACCCACACAGGAACAGCTTTTCTGACAGGACTGAGCCCTGTGGAAGACCCATGAGGAACTGTCTGTTCCTGAAGAACCATACCCCATGGAAAGCACATGCACTGGAGCAGTTCTTGAAGAACTTGCCTGGTGGGAAGGACACACATTGTAACAGTTCATGAGAGAGCTATGGAAAACACTTTCAAAGCAGGAGCAAGGGAAAAGTGTGAAGAGAAGCGGGCAGCAAACACTGTTACGAGCTGACCAGTTTCATTCTCCACCTCCTTGCACTGCTCATTGGGGAGGATGTAGAAAAGCCAGGAATGATGAAGTGAAGTTAATCCTGGGAAGAACAAGGTGGGAAGGTATATTTTCTTCCCACTATTCTACTTCTTAAAAATTTTATTTATTAAATTTGGCAATAAATTAAATTAATTTTCCCCAAATTGAATGTGGCTTCCTATTACAGTAATTGGTAAGCCATCACATTGCTCTCTTCTTCACCTACAAATCTTTTAATCTTATTTTCTCTCCCTCTCTTCCTAAAGAGGGAGAGTGAGAACAGCTTGGTGAGAACCTGGCAGCCACCCAGGATTAATCCATCATACCTGTTTTGAAGGCAAAAATATTCTTTAATGTCTTCCTTAGAAACTTTTAACTCAGGAGATGTTTTGGAGTTGTTCAGGAATTTAGGGATCTTGAAAATCCTGACACGTTTTAACCTCTAAGTTGCAATGCTTACAACACCATTTAAGCTTTAAAAATTGCATCAGGATTTAGTCCTGCTTTAGGAATGGTACTCCCAAATTCATGCCCCCACTGAAACTCTCCAAAACCACAAACTTCTCTCTTTCACTGCCCCGACCCTGTTTTCCCCTCCCCATGTGGTGGGATGGAGTTGAGAATTGGAGGCACAAAAGGCCAAGATCATGGGTTCAGATGGGAACAAATTACTGTTAGCAGCAGTGAGATAAGAAAATGAACAATAACAGCACAATATTAATAACAAAAGAATATAATGTGAGTGATTCACATTCAAATACACTCATTGAGAACCCTGCTACAATAAACAATACAGATGGCTCCCCCACTGCCAGGTTTTTTCAACTGGGAGGAACACTCCTCTCTCAGAGAGAGAGGGAGAGAGTTCCTAAGTCCCTTTCCCCCAACCCTGGCAAAGAGTGAGGTCCTATCAAAATAACATTAGTGTCCTTGGCCAGGCCACCTCCCAGCTATTGCAAAACTCTAAACCTGGCCTAGCTGAAACCAGGAGACATGCATACCTGAACCATGTATATCTAAACATTTGGAAACTACAAGCGAGTTAACATGATTACAAAGTCTGTTTAGATTCAGTGTATATGAAAAGCAAGAATACAAAGTAGAAAAAAATTAATAACTTAAAGACGAAACTATAACATATTTTTCTTGTGAAGTTCATACAGTAAAACTCATTGAAGAAGTGTTCAAAATTCCACCGTGCCACATATTTATTATTAAATATTCACTAATTTAAATATTTCTTTTATGTATTTCTTGTGCTTTTATTTTTTACTTTTATTATTTGGAGTATCACCAAGAGAAGTAAAGACAACTCAGCCATACCACCTCTGCTTCAGCTTTTCCTAGTCAATTGAACTGTCTATATATCACTGATAACCAGGTATACATTTAGAATATATTATAATATATTCCTACTTAAACTGCTCTTCGGTTGATCCCAAACCAAGGGCACAATCAACCAGTATTTCAGTGGACATCTGCCAAGATTAGCTGCCAATGCTTTAACCACTTTGTCTATTGATCTCCTCCCAAATGCCGTGCAATGAAATGGAGCTAACAGTTCTTGGTTCTCTATTCCTTACACAGACAGATCCCAGTCTTACAAAAAAGTGAAACAAATGGACCTGCACCATGAAAACATTACTCATGTCCATATGCTCCATAATCTGGACCTGCACTAAGATGACTGAGAATCAATCACCAGTGCATGATTACTGGTCTGTTTACTTGCTTCAGAAAAAGAACAGCAGTTAATATGTTTTACTGGAAGCAGCCAGGCCTAGCTACTTAACAGACTTATAAGAAACAAGACACAAGTATTTTCCACAGCTCACTACACAGATTTTAGCAATTAATGTCAAAGGAATAAACTATTCAGTGTAATTGAGATGGATTCACACAAAGTTTGTATTTAAAATATCCTCTAGTAATTGAAGAAAAGTGTTTATTGTTATCATTCTAAGCAACTAAACTTATACACACACATATACACAGTTAATGGAACCCACAGGCTACTGAAGTGGCACTTTATCAAATTTAGCTGTAATGAAAGATAAATATTACAGGCAATTCACACTTCATGAAAGGATAAAAGTGTCAGTGTATAGGTACCAGTTTTACTGCAGGCCATAATCAGCAAGTAAACGAAAGTGCAAATGTCTAAAAAGTTTATAGCCCTCTATGAACGCCTCATCATGTCAGGTATTGATTTAGGTTTCCAGAGGACTTTGCTAGTGTTAAACCGCATGAGTGTCCATGAACTTAAAGAACACGTTTTACCTCTGCAGATGCCATGTGTTACCTCTTACCACCTCTAGTTGTCTCAAACTAAATTTTAAGATGCTCCCACTGCTTTAATATAAGGAGACAGAAGAAACTGTTCCTTACACAACTATTTTCTTCTTAAACAGAGGGCAGTCCAGAGTGAATGTTTCATATTCTCCTCCTTCCCCACAAACATGGACTCCATATTTCTCAGAGAGCTAGCAAGAAAGAGAAATTGAAATATGTAAAGAACATGTACACTAAAGAAGTTTATTAAACATATTTTGCTGAAAATATCAAAACCAGTACATACTAGTTGCTAGCTGGGGTTAAACCACATATACTTTCTAAAAGACTACACATTACAAAGCTGAAAAAACCCATCATCATACAGTCAGGTCTTGATTTCTTTGTAGGCCTATTACAGTGATTAAAAATTACCAATGTGTTACATTTAAAGTAGAACTGGCACTGTAATATTTAGATTAACAAACTGATTCCTAGTTCCTCTTTCTCAGTGGCCATGAAATCTTGTTCAGACTCCCATACTTGTCTTCCTTTAGCATGTCTATTTCACTTGGAGAAGAAACTTTTACTGTGAGTCAACACAAGGAGTAGCACTTCACATAGAAGTATTCAATGAACACATTTTTTGACAAGAGATTCAGAATCTGTATTCTATGTTTAGGTAAATATTCTTAAAAAAAATCTAACAAAACAAATGAGAATTTTCTAAGTCAAAAGCAAAAAGCTAAAGCAAAATCTAAGGAGAAATATGTTGTTTTGTTTATAAATTGTACTTAATATAATTTCTAAATCAACATATATTTATTAATATTCCTGAAGCTTTGGATATCTCACTCAAATACTTAACTAGATAAAAACTGAAGCATTCAAAATATAAGACATGACTATCTTAATTAATTCCTGCTTTACAAATGAGCAGCTGTGGAGCACGAACTGAAGTTCTTTTGCTGGAGTAAGGAGTGCATAACTGCTCAGTGGCTTACTGTACTACTGTTTCAATGTACTGTACTGATAGATAGTAATCAAGCACCAGATCTGAGCATGGGGATACCCTCTCTTTGTCTGCAGCAGAAATTCATGTCCCCAGCAGCAGATTATATCACCTTGTAAAGTTCACTGCAGTGATTCAAGTCAAGCCCTGTCCAGGTTTTTTAACATTAAACAAGCACTAACATTCTGCTTTAAGTGACTCATAAGAACTTGAACTGCAGTCCTTAATGACATTGCAAACACTAATATTACTTTTGGGAATATTTATTTAACCCCTTTATGCCTTTCCTTAGAGGAACAGAAGCCCACCCATGATGCTTCTGCAGTCAAAGTAGAAATACAGTTCTCCAGAACATCAGAGGGCTAGAAAAAAAATATGTCTGGAGGCTAGAAGATAATTCCAAATCTGCTGTTTCTTTTGAGGAAAATATAAGATTGAGATATTTATACATCGTAGATTACATTTTTATATGGTTTCTAGAATATTTGTGTAGCAAGTCTATTACATATATGCAAATGATACTGTATTTTTATTGTTGAAGCTGAATGTAATTCATGTCACTTTACAGTTCTCTTTCAAAGCTTCTTACTTAAAAACTGCAAAGAGTGTTTATAACTTTAGTTACTTAAACCAAAGGCCTGAATCATCTTCAGACATTATTTCACAGAAAGGAAAATGCTCTGAGAAAACAACACCTTGGTAATGTTCTATGTGAATATAAAATCAAAATCTCTTTTGGAGCATGTTTGAAACATTTTTTCAGTATCTTGTTATGAGAGTTATTTTTAATTTTCCCTTTCACATTTTCTTTCAAAGAAAAGGGAGCAAAAGAGAACCTTTAATCAAATGCTCATTAAAAAATTACACTCCTGACATAAAAGGGAACTCCATCTGTCAACAATGGCAACAAGGTTTCTATAGGACAAATACATCAGGAATAATTAATGTTGATGCAACAAGAATGGACAATCTACAAAACAGTTAGTCAAAACCTTTTATTCTTACTCTAGTTGAAAAAAAAAACAAACCAAAAAACCCTAAAGAAAACTATTAAAATTAAAAGAGAGAAACCTAGGAAAGATCTTTCTAACTGCAACCTTTCCACAGTGAAAACATGGAGTGACTGTTTACAAATCATTTTCAAAATTGGTAGCTCTGCTTGTAAACAGTGTCTAGAATAGTTATTGGCAATTAACATTGAATACTCAGAAAATCTAAGACTATTTCCTATCTTTGTTGTGAGAAATTCTCATTTTCAATGTCACTGGCTTCAACATCATTCTTGACACCAATAATACAAGGTGCTAAAGGGTTTTCAGTTCTCACAAATGTCAACGGGACCAAAAGATATTTAGCAGCTCATAGAACAGATCCTTAACGTTCATTTAATAAAGTCAGTAATATTTTTCAAATGTCATCAATGGCATGAGAATTTTGCCTGTTAATAATTTAGAATATTAACATTATTTGAAGAGCAATTATTTGGGTTTGCAAATTAGATGCTACATTAATAATAATAGAACAGCATGGACTCTTTAAGTTTTATGATTGCTAAATCTGTCTTCTAGTACAGATGAGCCAGAAAACTGCACATTTACAAGTCAAACAATACTAATTGCAAGTAATGCAAGTCCACTTCAAACTCCAAAGGAAATCTATGATGAAACCATCTTCCAGGCTACACAAAGCTCATCCTAAGTGCACAATGAGATACAGGACATACATATAAATGAAATAGATATAAATGACCAGTCCAAACATTACCTGAAGAACAGTCTCCTCCTACCTTGGGAAACACAAGGAATAAAGCTTCCTTCTTTAACTTTCATAATCAAAGATAAATATTTGAATTCAAGTACTTCCTTTTTCAAGTGAAGACTTTGTTCCCAGACAGAAATTGTAAGACTTAATAAACTCATATTTACAGAAATGCTCTTTACATCAAGATGTTCTCATCAAGTTTTGAGGCAAGCATACAAATAAACATTTTCCTATTGCCTATTGGCAGAGTCAGAATTACAAATATAACCTTAATGTCCATTTGCCATTCTATTAACAAATTGAAAGGACAGTGGGATCACAACCTGAGACATAAGTTGACAGATCTTTAGTGTAAAAAGTTGAGACTTCAGTTACAGAGGAAACATTGGGACATGAAAGTAATTTAATAATTTAGCAATTATCTAGCAACCACTTTTCAAAAACTAATCAAAGATTTATCAATTAGAAAAAAAGCAATAATTCAAAAACTTTCCTGTCTGCAGTGCTGATGTACTGGATCCTGTAATAGTTATCCTTGCTAAAACTATGGGTGGCAGATCATCATTGCACTCCTAAGTTCAACATTCTGAAGGTAATGTGAAAAAAATGCAAAAAGCTTTTCCCACTCACTAGTCCTCCATTTTTCTGCTGCTACTGCAGAAAAACCACCTCACCTTTACGTCAGTAATCATTATAATTTCTACTGTACACATAAAATAAAGTAAATCAGAAGACTGAAAATTTAGGTAATAATATGTTTTCAAAGTCAAATAACTGAGTGGAGGAAATCAGGGCTTTCCTGATTTATTTATTATTTATTTATTATTTATTTATTATTTATTTATTATTTATTTATTATTTATTTATTATTTATTTATTATTTATTGGGGATTTTTTCTAACCACCACACTTATAATGCCTCAACCAGAGATTTTTTGCTAAAAGGAGAATGACTAGTTCATGCTTATTTCTTATATATCCAAAAGAAAAATTCTAACAGGTGCATTAACAGTAATAGAAGTTAATTTCAGTATCATTGACTGTTCCTTAATGTAAATGTTTAGTTAAAAAAAAAAAAAAGTAAGAAGTGAGTGAGTTCTATTTCCAGATCTGCAGTACCAGAGAAGTTAAACTTTGTGAATACATGCCAAAAGTAAAAGATACTCCCAACAAGTCCCAAATTACCCAACATATATGACATCTTGTGGCTCTTTATCAAAGATATTAGCATTTTTCTGGGCACTGAAATTGTTCAGATATAAAGCGATTTTCAACAGACCTGAAGAACATAGAGAACATTACTTTATTAATTCCAAACAGAACTGCAAAAATTCTCAGAAACTTGCATATCACACTAGGAAAAATGCTGTAATGAAATACCCTGCACCTGGCTGAATAAACAACTACGGTAAAGTAACATCAGATGTCACCACAGAAGTGAAAAAACAATTCCAAAGAACAGGAAAAAACAATATTAGCAAAAAACCTCAAGAAGAAAAACAAATTTACTGTAAAATTTGAAATTATTGGTGAGATAATAGAGTACAAATCAAAGATCACACATATATAAAGCCATGGCAGTTTTGGATATGTACTGTGTTAAATATTAAATCATTATGGTGTTTTATATGGTACGGTCAGAATATTTAATTTTATCTCTCTCCCTTACTGGAAACTGTGAACTCCTTGTTTTCATATTCTGTCTGCCAGAACATCTGATGCTGAAAACTTCACTGGTTTGCAAAAGAGTATTTTTCATATCGTAAGTATTTTTCTTCAGTTTATAGTTAATGATTTGGTTTTATAAGGCCTTAAGGCCAAATAAGTATCTAGTAAAAAAAAGTATTTGTAATGGCTTTGACTTTCATAGCATACATATGCACAAGCAACAGCCAAATGAACAAATATTCAGTTGTGCAGTCTTCCCTACAATGGCCTGACAAGCCTTGCAAGAAGTGCCAGAATGCCCTATTTGTACATTTTAGGCAGTCATTGCTTTGTTTATTGTTGTATCAATAAAAGATAAAAATCACCAAATGTGGGTTTTGAGAAGTGTTAAACCGTAACAGTAATAATTTCAGTGAAACCACATAAGTAAGAATACTTTAATTAAGATATCAAACATGATGATGAACATATGCAATTCACAAAAAATACCAGTTACTTTTGGATTTCATAGTTTATTATTTTCTTTTAAAAATTAATGATGGTGAAATAAAATGCACAAGAATACTTCTTATTAGCACAATTAAAATTACAAAACTTGCTGCTACAGTTTTAAAGAAATCAAGACTGATTCAGCTGAAGTGAGTAGTTAACTGCAATCCCACTGAGGCTGCAACCTGAATTTTGATTACAGAAGATTTCTGTGAATGCAGAATGTTGAAATGACCTTAAGAAATAAGTGAAACAAGACTTACAAAAAAAAGGTAATGAATGGGATTGTATACCAACTGGTTTACATAGCAGATGGCCAGGGAGGAGGAGGGGAAGATTTCTGGGCAGATTCTCCAGGTCTGAAGCAACAAATCTCAAGAACCATCTCAATACCATCTCTTCAGGTTAGGTTATTTGAATGTTATGGACCTCAAATATTTCTTGCCAGCTTTCCCAAGCAGCAATTACCTATCTTCTCCTCTCCATGTAAATAACTTAAAAAATGGATTTAAACATAAGATATTATTACTATGTAACTCCTCTATCTTTCAGTAGGAAAAAAGTTTTTAAAGTTCTGGTTCTTTTTTCTTTCTCTTCTGCAAGTTAGCCATACCCTTAAGTGTTCCAAAAAAACCTGCTTATGAAGCTAGGCTGACCAGTAACTACCCAGATTAACAATGAAAAGTATTTTGTGGACATTTAGACAGTCTATACTGAAAGCTACATCAAGACCCTTTTAAGAGACATGCCATCACTGTGGGTATCTAACACGCTAAAGAACGAGGAATTGTGGTAAACTGGCATTGTTACAGACAATACATGAAAATTTTACTGAATTTCTGCCTGTGTTTCTTTTTAACTGCAAGTTTAACTATATGAATATCCTTTAAGTTATACTCACCTCCAGAAGAACAGGCTCCATTTCACCTATTGTTTTTCCTAGATGTTTATCTGGATCTAAACCTGCAAAAAAACCCAAAAATGTAAAAATATTTCTTATGAAATATTCTTATGACATCAAGAAATGTCTATTTTTTTTTCTTTTTAAAATATATTACGTCTCCTTTAGAAACTCCACATTATCTAAAATAATTACTATCCTAAAGAAAATACACTGAGTCAGAATTTTCCCTAATCTTTTGGCAAATATTTTCCAGGTTTATGGAAACACAAAGCTAGTTACCATTTCACTACATGTCAAGTGGAAAAGCTATTGTATCCCTTTCTTAGAAATTTCACTAACCAGTGAAGTAAACACACAGGTCCATGGTAATAAAAATACTACAAGGATGCTACCTCTTTAAGTCAGAAGTTACCTTTGTAGATACCTATGGAATTAAAATACAATTTAACATTTGTATGCTTCCTGCAACTGGAAGGGACACAGGCTTATAATGAAAAGTTCTTTTTCCAAATCCCATTCTTAGTGTGTTCTACGCAACTATAAAATGTAAGATTAAAAAGGATGGAGATATAAAGAAAACTCAGGCCTATAGAATGTATTAAATGTTGTATCTTTATATGCATCACAAAATATTCTGTATGTCTACATTTTGCTTTATTTTTCTTTGTAAAAAAAGTAAGCCCTATTAACACTTGATAGCTGCTCTAATTTGGTCCTCTGTATTCCTGTTTCAACTTCTTGACTTTTTAATTTTGGCCAGCTCATGGCATTTAACAGTCACTTCTCAGGATAAACCAAGTAACTGGCAAAAATGAGCAGTGGGATAAAATAATCCAGGAACAACTGTTTCAAAAGCTGACATCTTCAACCAAGTAAATATGCTAGTTGGATTTGATACAAAGTTGTCAAAAGGCCTTACCATATGAAGCAAATGAGAAAAAAACAAAATTATAACTCCTGAAACTGAAGGAACACTGTGAAATTTTCAGTTATCCCATTTTTCACTACTCCTAGTTATTGTGGTTTGGGCTCCTTTTTCTACTATACAATACTTGTCTATTTTTTCCTACTCTACTGCTTCATACAGTAAGAGGTATCATTACAGAGCTGCCACCAAAATTACTCCATTCAGAAGCAATTTCTAAAATATGTACCTTGCAAAGCACTTTAGACTGTTGATGATGAAAGCTGTTATATAAATGTACAGTACACTATTATATAAAGTCATTGCTGAGTTAAAATAGCTAATATGTGTCTTAATTTTTACAATCATGATCTTCGTGTCTTTAAATTCCTGTAAAACTAAAACAAGTTAGAGTGAATGAGATTTCACAACACTAAGAAAGTTTTTAAATATTTCATTAAAGTACATTAAAAATTCCCTTATGATGTGGGGGAATGCTTTTAAACTGCTTAATAATTAAAGTTTAAAAAGACTGAGGTTTTTTCCGCCCTCTATTCCCTTTTTGTGTTGGTTTATTGCTTTTTGTTTAACAGACTAAAAATGTATGTGCTAGATATGTGATCATAATTTATTCTTGTGAAAATAGTTTTGAAATATATTAATTCAATTTCAATAGTTCAAATGGTTCTGGTGCTCTCTTCCAATTTACATCAGCTTATCACTTTGTCCTTGATTATAATGGGATAGGTATTAGGCCAAACAAGCAATTTCTCTTGACGTAAATGAAAGAGAACTTAATTACAGTATAATTTCACACATTTATATTAACATTCTTCCTTTAATATAATTACTTTGCTAAGATAAGCAATCTTTGTCTCCTTGATAAAAACAGATTGATTTCCCCTAAATTTAAACCAAGGGATACATTACAAACATATGAGAAGGGAAGAAGTTCTCAGAACCAGACACACTTTCACAAGGTTCTCTTTGGTAATATGGACATATATTCTATGCAGTAATGAATGCAAGCCACTAATTTAAAAGAAACCATGATACAAATAGTTTATTAAATACAAATAAATTGCCTATGTATACACTATGGGTAAACTCTTTAGTGATATCCCACACCTACATGAAAACCTGTGAAGTGCAATGTATTCTTCCTTTATCTCAGCAGAATCCTATTTTTGGACAGCTTGCATGTATTTAGAAACATAGTACTTCTTTTAGCTTCCAACAGGTTTATATTGAACAGAGACTGTCTGGTAAAGGCATCATGAAGCAATGCAACTTTCAATTTGCAGAACAGTAATCCACATCTCCAATCTCTGCTATGCACTCATAGATGAAGCTGTATGTCTGTTGCTACAATTCGTATAATAAAGTATCTGGAACTATTCTTACAAAATAGCTTTTTAAAATCTATACTTCTATTTGGTACACTTTATTGATTCAAATTCTTAAAATGGCTTAGACTAATGAGAAGAACAATGTATTGTAAATTCTTAGTACCACATCCTCCAAATTTATCCTCAGTGGATGTGAAGGAAGCTGAATGGATGGATAAACCAGCAACAAGGTCCAGGGCCTGGATGACTCTATGTAGAATTAAAAAATTAATTAGGAAGGGAACTATAATTTGTAGGACTGACATCTATTTTATTTAACTTACATGTACCAATGGGGGGCAATTAGAATTCAATTAAAATATTCACTTTTATTACTTCCCTGACTGACCTTGAAGTTAATGCCTGTTTTATTTAATTGCATCATCTATGAATAAATGTTAACCCTAGAATGTTATGGCCCATTATTTTCAATGCATTTTTAACTCCCCAAGTGAACTACATTCATCAACTTATTATGTGTTGCCAAGAGAGCAAATGGGGGTTTATTTCTTTGAGATAGACTAGTATATGATAACAGAAACATCTCAAAAAATTTGATAATGCTGTTTTTGACAGTGTTCAGTAAAAATAATTATGCTTTCAATTCCTGTTTTGTAGTCTAGTTTGACTGTAAATCAGTAAGCAATAGCACAAATGGTATAATCACTTCAAAGTAATTGCTACTCCATCTGTAATTTCTGATAAATCCACTGACAGGAGCAGAACTCCTTCCTGCAAATATCAACAGTGGTTGCAGAATGCTCTTATGCACAGCCACAAGACAAGTGTAGAGAGCTGCAGCAATGTCAAGAGATTGGGGCAGAAATTCATGGCTTTGTTCTGTGGTGAAAAAAAGAACATTACTAAAAGGCATTTCACTACTGTTGCAAAGGAACCATAGTTCACTTTGTACATAAGTATTAGTGTAGCATGAAGCCCACACCTGAGGGACAACTACCTGATATTACTTGCATTTATCAAGACCATTAGAAATCCAAGTTACATTTTCATGGCATTACATTCAGCTAAAAAAATCCACATTCTAATACCTTATCTGACTAACAAGAACATGTTTTATATATGTTCAGAATTTTAAAATCATCTGGATTTTTAAGAAAGTTTTTTAAAATAAAAAATTCTATTTTCACTTCTTAGTAAATTTTCAAATAAATAGAAATAAATCATAATTACCAGTTTCAAGAAATGTTGGTATATAAAGGCCTTCTGAAAGCTACATTGAACCAAACTCTAACCCATAATATATCAACATATTGTAAAAGAATCACTACCACACACACATCAATAAAGTAGGAGTTAACTATTATCTGTAGTTAAAATAGGGGGGGGGAAAACCCAGCCTTTCCTCACTAATAAACCCTACAATCAAAAACTTAACCTTGTTACTCAGAGATTTCTTCCATAAAATAATGTAAAAACAAATCTCCAAAATTGATATTATCATATTCTTCCTGAAATATCATATTCATAGGATTAGGATAGGCTTTTGGAGAAAAACAAAAAACAAACAAAAAAAAAAAACCAACCACAAAACCACCTATTTTAAAGTTACAGGAACATGAAGCTCCCTTTCTTTTCCCCGAATTCTTAAGAAGTAATATTGAGAAGACTAGTAACTGTCTTCACTATGAATGTAAGGGACTAAGACTTAACTTCTGATGATGTAGGGCTGTACAATCTGCAACAAAGTTTCTGGAGAGATCCTAATGAGATTCTCACCAAGAGTAGAATTATTTAGAATTTTGAATAAGAAAAGAGCCAATGAAAGACTTTGGTTTTCTGGAACCAAAACTAGTTTCTCCTCAATCTCTTTATCATAAAGAAAACAGGGTTAATAATAAGATGATAGGACCTGTAAGGTAAAGAAATACGTATAGAAAGCAAAAGAGTATAAAGGATAAATCTACCCCCATCTTAGAACTGGAACAGATAAAATAGGACTATTTTTGAAGGTAAATTCTATTTAAACTCTATTTTAACTGTGTCTTTTTTTTTTTTTTTTCCTAAGTTAACAATACAAAATCAGTGATTTTCAAAAGGAGGGCCAACACTATTCTTTACACAGTATAGAATACAGGAGAATGTTTCTAGTAACACAGGAAAAGCCTGTACACAACAGCATAATCTGGCAACATAGGCTTACTAGGTAGGAGTGCGGGAATGTGTTATAACCTTCCACAACTAGAAATGCACATGCCACACAGATATTTTTGAACTGTAAATCTATACCTTAAGTTGCCCTGAGGTAAATTATTCCTGTTGTCATATTTAGCTTTCATTTCTATGAAGAGCTGGGAAGTGAACTTTTTGTCTGATAGAATAATTTGACAGGTTCATTCTTAACTTCCTCAAAACTTTCACACATGAAAGACTGTGTTAACAATGGTGAACTGGATGTATTCCTTGAATTTCCTTTTCCAAAAAGAAAATAAAAGTTGTAAAAACTGCTTAATTTCTGTGCAAAAGTAATGAAAATTGCAAAAAATAATTGGTATTACTGCAGTTCTAAAAGATTTGAGATGAATATACTTCTAATTTATTTTATGAAAGAGGAAAATTCATGTGACTTGATTATGCATCTATTTCTCCTTTTCCCTCACTCTTTTTCTTCTTTTTTTTTTCTTTCTTCTTTTTTTCTGGTACGTGTTAATTTATCCAGTGTGGGAATTGTAGGGGGATGGAACCTGTAGACATACTGTAGATATAGTAACTCTTTTCAAGCTAAGTGATACTAAGTGATAAAGTTAAAAGACATTAATCCCAAAGTGGTTCTAGCATATGTTTTCAGTGCAGTTTAATTGGGATCTTAGTTTATCTTCCTTCTTGAACATTCTTCAAGTATTTTCTAAACTAGGTTAGTCTGATGTCATAAAATTTCAGAATTCTGAGAGGTAAAAGGATCTAAAACTTTTTTTGAAGTAATATTATCTATAATCTCTTGTAGTTTTTTTTAAACATCAAAGATGTTTGTGTTCTAGTTAAATCTAGGATTCAAAGCAATTAAACTCTGTCATTTCAAGAACAGAATCCTCAAAACATCTTTGAAGAAATTTTGTAGTGTTTTATCACATAACAAGGCAATATTTCCAATCAGATTCTTTTACAGAATCACAGAATGGATCAGGTTGGAAGTGACCACAGTGCGTCACCTACTCTGCTGCTCATACCTCCCTGCTCACACAGGGTCATCCTTGAGCATGTGGCACATGTTTGTGTCCAGACAGCTCTTGATTATCTCCAGTGACAGAGACTTCACAACCTCTCTGGACAATCTGTTCCAGTGCTTGGTCACTCACGCAGTAAAGAAGTTCTTCCTCATGTTCAGGTGGAACTTTCTGTGACCCAATTTTGGCATGTTGTCTCCTGTCCTGTCCTGTTGCTTGGTACCACTGAGAAGAGCCTGGATCCATTCTCTTTCTTCTCCCACTTCAGACTCATACACTAAGATGAATTAGTCATCTCTTCTTGAGACTGAACAGGCCCAGCTCCCTCAGCCTTTCCTCATAAGAGAGATATTCCACATCCTTAATCATCTTTGTCACCCTTCACTGGACCTGCTCCAGTAGCTCCCTGTCACGTCCTGAGGAGCCCAGAACTGGACACAGCACTCCAAGTCAGCCTTCACTAGGGCAGAACAGAAGGACAGGATCCCCTCCCTCAACCTGCTGCCAATGCTCTTCCCAATGCATCCTAGGACACCATTGGCCTTCTTTGCCACAAGGACACACTGCTGGCTCATGGACAGTTTCTTGTCCACCAGGACCCCCAGGTCCTTTTCCACAGAGTTAGCACTCAGTCTGTGCTGGTACATGGAATTATTCCTCCCCATGTACAGCACCCTGCATTTGCCCTTGTAGAATTTCAGAAGGTTCTTCTCTAAAATGTTGGTAGTTTGAAAAAGATTGTGGAAGAATTGTATAATTGCTGAAAAATAGCATTAAACTACTTTTAATCAAATGCAGCAAATGGATCATTTAATTTAAAGTAGTGACGGGGTCAACTTCTCCTCAGGACTTTTAATGGGCCTAAAAAACTTAAATCCTAAGTTATTAAAGTTTCAGTTCATACAGGCACATATGTACGCCTTTCCTGATAGAAATTTTTTGCATAGAATATCTTAAGAGCATTGTTTGCTTCTTACTCTATTTAATTCAATTTGTTCAACTGATCTAGCATCACATGAATACAAATGTGTGTTAATAAAAAGATATGTGTTATTTTGTCCCTATTATAGAATTCTGGTATTTCATGCTCTGAACAGTTCTAATTCTAGTAAACTTTGTAAAAAATAATTGAAATTTCATTCTGTGGAAGAGAAAGAGGTGTGGTGCAAGTGGGAAAATTTGTGTCATTTTCATTAAATCCATGCCCATGCAGACAAGTTACAAACTTTTTTAAAAGTCAGAATCCCCAAGTAGATCAACAGAGGTTTCTGACAAAAGATCAATAGATCTGCTGCAAAAGGGTAAAAGGCCAGAGCAGAAGTAAAGGATCTGTACAAGAAGTCCAGCAAAACGTCAACTCATAGTGACCTGAAAAGCAAACATCTATGGTTCTATACTAAACAGATATGTCTTTAAAGGTTTGTGTTTATGTCCTGCTCCAGCACATAAGTCTGCAAATTAAATGGGGATCTAGAACTTAAATTGTATCAAACATTAAAAACAGCAAGTATATATAATAGCATTAAAAACATACCACTTGTACCTCTTGATTTTCATATTGTTAAGATTATTTCTGCTTTTGACATCTCTAATTAAGTTCTCTTTCTTCCACTATTTTTCAGCTCCAAGTTCTAACTACTCTTCTGTCTTTTTCACTATAGCCCATACTCCCTTTCCTGTTTCACTTTAAATGCCTAATAGTGTGGTCTTAGCCTGCTGCTTCCATTTAAATTTTCCTTTAGATGAGGTGATCTCCCCAAACTGCAAAGTGATCGTTCCACTCTTAAGCCATCTCTGTTCTACTTTGTCTGTCTGTGACATCTCCTTAACAGCATTCAAGAATATCAGCTTTCAACTACTTTTCTGTTTTCAGGCACATTCTCTTACTTTTCCTTCTAGCCCCTGTTATCTTTTATGACAACAACATCCCTCCCATTTTCCAGTGTATATGCTCACAGTTAGTGAGAGGGAATCTTATTTCTCTCTAACTTGTTTCTAAACTGACTTATGCAAAATCTCATTTCTTCCTTTTCTGTAACACAATTTATTTTCAAACATTTCTTTATACTTTATGCATGTACTAAAATGTCTTTCTGAAACCTCATCTTACACTGGTAACAAAGTATCCACCATTCATATACAAACATCAAGGCAAGTACCATTCTAAATGCAAAGATTATTTTCTCATCTTATTTTCCTAAACTTTCAACTATGAATCAAACTTTTTCTTTACCTTAAGTCCATTACTAGTTCTCTTTTCTCTTCCTAATTTCTTTTGCATCACATCTTAAATCCCAAGCTATTTTTTTTTTTTACTTTCAGTCTTGCATACAATTTCCATTTATCTGTGCTGATCTTTTCCTCTGTGAAAGTTTTCCACCAGGAAAAAAAATGGCCTGAGATAAAACGGCTCTCTGTTTTTATAAGTGTTTCCAAGTCTCTTCCTGCAAAGTCTAGTGAACAAACAGGTGTGCTGTCTTTTTAATTTTTTTATCATAAATAACATGAATTATGGAGATAAATGGGATGGTAGACAAGGGAACAAGGGAACAAGCCTAGTGAAAAAGTGTCAAATGCACTTAAACTCTAAAGGGCCAACTAAGTTCCAGAAGATTTGTTTGAAAGTTCAGTCACAACACCATATGCTAGCTAGGAAACAACATTTTAAAGGGGGAAAAGGCTAATAAGAACATCTTTCCCAAAGTACATCATAGGTAATTGATCAAATTTATAATCTAAAAAAACTACAATTAATTAAAAGTGATCATATGTGTAAACAAGCTAATACGTCAACACTGCACAAGGATAATTTTTGCTAGCTGCACAAAGAAGAAAGCAATGGAATGATTACCTGTAAATAAACTGAACCAGCTAAGAATAATGTAAATGTTTAATTTACTTAGCAATAAGCAAGTAAACAATCCTTACTGTACAATATATAAGAAAGCAACTGGGATCTCATATTGATTTAATAAAAAAACGTTATTAAATTCCTTCTCTTATGTTTGTGAATGGTCTGAGAATTTAAAAAAAATATTTGGAGGAAGCCATATCATCCCCTGTGATAACAAGGTCCTTCAATTTCCTCAAAATTACTTTGAAATTGCTCAGTATTAAAACACATTTTCAAAGAACACTGTTCCTCTCCATTACACAAATGATGTGCTCAGACAAAACTCACAACCAACAATTTTACTTCAGGATGTGATCTTCCATTGCAGCCAACTTATAGAAAGGTTAATAATAACCCTTCTATTGAAATCAAGCTCTGCCCTCCATGCAGCCGTGGTTTCTACAGAGCAAGTTCCCACAAAAAAGCAGATCCTGCTGATCTTTCCCAAATATATGTGAAAAAAAAAAATGTGGCTGATAGGCAACCACAAAAACACTGGAGCTCTTACCAGGGCAGAAGCAAGCACAGACTTGCGGTTTGGAAGAGTCAGAAGTGGGATGGAAAGATTGACCTTTTGGCAGCACCTTACTATTAGATCAGTTTATGTATACACTAAATTGCACCCTTCAGAGCTTAACCAGGAACTGTGTGGCACTAGGTCTTTTTAAAAGTAGCTCTTTACATGTAACACTTACCTGTGTGGAAAGTAATGTAAATATGGCTATCAATTTCAGTTAGCCAGGATTTCACTTCTATACACTAGATACAAATAAACAGCAACACAGACATCTAGGTGGCTGGGTTTAAACAATAGATTCATTATACAAAGAATCAATGTCCTCTCTTTTTCAGTTAAAAACTCATATACAAAAACATACACATCCCTCAACTATCAGGACAGTGGATTCTATGAATAGCAGGAGTATACCAATTTTCTAAACCATGGGAAGCAAGCATCAGTATCTTCTCACAACAAAGGAGATTAATGTTAAATATACTTACTACAGATGGCTCGTTTTAGTGAAGGAACTTGGGATTTCCAAGACAGGAATCCCAAGTCAGGAGACTTGAGATAGCACTGACTGCCTAAGGACTCATTACTCCATTGGGAAATAGCATGCATAAGTAACTAAGGCCCACGCCACTTCAAAATTTAAGTTTCCACAGACCCTATGATTTCAACTCTACCCGTGGCTGGGAATGTAGAATGCCTATAGGCACTCACAGCAGATGGACCTACAAGGTAAAGAATGCAGTTGTGAAATAAAAGAGCTCTACTTCATATGCAGACTGATCAGCCCTGATTCAAAGTTACAGCTTTTATTATTGTTCAACAGTTGAACAGTGCTATGGTACAATTTCTGTCCTGTGGTCCAAAGAGCAGCTAGAACTTAGAAACATAATTTAATCATTTTACCAGAGTTTTTAGTTTTCAAATTAATGTTTCAATTATCTGACCACATAATAACAATGTGGCTTTTTTCAGGTATTAAATTATATAATTAAGGATTAGTTTACTATAACCAAACTGGGAAGAAGCTGCAATGTATAAAGCAAATAAATGCATATTAATCCCCTAAAAGATAGGAATTTGAGTTTATATTCTAATTTTGACTGAAACATTGAAGAAGCAATTCCACATAACCCTGTATTCTCAAGGCAACAGTGTGCATTTAGGAAAACTTATTCAGTATAAATGCTACTTTTGAAATGTCAAGAAAATCTAGAAACACTGTGGAAAAAAACTACTTTAACTGCATGAAATAAAATCAACTTCAAGTATATTCCCATATATATGAAAAATGAAGTTTGTCATACCTTAAAAAGTATAGAAGTGCTTAAGTTTTAGTGTCAATACCTAACAAGATTTAGGTATCAACAACTATAGAAGTAAACTAAAAGTAAATAAACTTGAAGGTCAAGTTTTACTAGGGATCATATTGTAAGAAATTCATAAGATTTCTTCCAAATGTAACCCTCCTCCTTCCCTCACTTCCACATATGTATTACACCTTTTACTCCAGTGGAAACAATTTGCTTTAGAATGAGGCACAATTAAGACCAGAATATAAAGTTACCAAGATTTAAAGTTGAATCTGTTGTATGCTTACTCTGCAAGTTAATTAGTATTAGTTAATCTGGAAAACACAACCAAAAAGGAAGAGAGATCAAAAAGGAAAGAGATCAAAAATGCATCTTCTGATTGTGTTACAATACTTACACAATTGTTCTATTACACAGTGCTATATTACAATGTGTCACATGAGCAAGGAATATTACTGGAATTTCAGGCACACACAGGTTAAAAACAATCAGTAATAGCTTAGATTTTAGCTGATACTGAGTAATCTATTTCTGAATTTCTGGATTTCTACTGAAGAGGGGTATATTTCAAAGATAAAAGTATGATGTATCATACAGACATCTTTAGCAGCAAGAAAATGGCACTGAAGATAAATATTCAGAAGTAGCTTTTATACTTATATATAGTGCTCAGGTTTGCTGCTAGATCATGGAATATTTTTCTCTCATCATTAAAGCTTTTGAAATACACTCTAAAGGAATGAAAGCTGATCTACTTATAGATCAACAGAAGGCATGTGAAAAAGGTTGCTAACAATACTTTTTTTGCATATAAGTGAGAGCAATTGGCATCCCATCTGGAAAACTACACTACTCTCAGATAGAAAACTCTTGCCACTGGCAAGGTTTATGGTATTAATTTGTAATGGTGGATTTAGGGAAATGTACTAAACTAATGCTCATTTACTTGCATAATTATGTGTTTTCTACATAAAACGACAGGCTTTTACCTTGTCAATACCGGCACTGAGTTAATGGAAAACAGGACAAGGCGGGTGTACAGGTTTGCCAGCACCGATGAATGTCAAGCTCAGGTTACAGATTTGCTTCTTGCATTAACAACTGTACAATGTATCACCTAATGCATTACCCCTCAGACTCTTAAATCTGTTATTTTAAATATTTTCATTGCAGTTTAGCTTTGATTATTAATCTAAAAGGCAAAAAGTTAAACTGTATCTTATCTTCTTTGCCACTTGATATGTTAAACAGCCTTCATACCTTAAATCCACTTTAATAAGGCATGCAATTATTAAAGCATTACAGAATGGCCCCAGAGCACAAAAGCTCCATTAAATTTGCTTACATCTAATTACGTCTGCCTGAGGCAGGTGAGAAATTGACTCTGATAAGATCTTTCTTTTACCTGTAGCCAAAAAAATAAAAAGGAAAAATAACTCGGAGTGATTTTCTATCTAATTGCTATCTACAAGTATTTATGGTATTCACTCTTCCAATGAATAGCCCACAAAGCACTCTTTGTGCACTAACCAGTGCATTTTAAGTTTTTTTAAGACAGTAGAATACAAAAGACAAGCTTATCTTGCTGCAGGCATGACAGGTCATCAATGATGTCTATTTGGGAAATACTTTTATCTATTATTTAAATAATATATTTTATTTAAAAAATAATTCTGATATGAAAAAACATGTTACATATGCAAATGCACAAATGTGGACTTAATTTTTTTCTACATACCAGTATAAGCAACGAACACATTCTATTTTATGGAAATATAACATAAATATATAAATATACTTTACATGGCCTGAAAACAATTATTTTAGAAACTTTTTTTCCCCCAATTTAAAACCAAGTATTTTGTAGTACAAAACATGGTATTCAATTCCTATATATTTGTAACTGACCTTCCAAAATTCACGAAAATGCAAATAAATTACATCGCTTGTTACCTGTAAATGAATGAGGGCATGTGGCATTTCTAATCACTCTAATCCTGCTCTCAGCCCTAGCAGATCCTAGAGAACAATAGAGCCAGACCATCATAGTGACAATGTAAAATCTAGTTAGAAACTACACCAAAGAGGAAGAAATAAATAAATTTTTTAAAAATAATTAATTTTTAAAAATTAATTTAATCCATCCAGTCTAAAGGAATTGTAATTCAAATCTTGGTTAACAATTAAGGAGAAATTACTTTATTACAAAGCATTATTTTAGAGAAATAGAGATTAGGTATTTGATGGGAAACTTGCCCAAGTAAACCAGAAATTGGACTTCTAATGAAAGATTATGCAACACTATTTTCGAAATATCCTTCTTTAACCACTGATGCCACTTGTATGACACAAACTACTGTTTGCTACAGTGGACAGACCACAAGTTTATAGTCAACCTCAAAAGAAAAGGTCCTTTGGTCACATTTTATGCCTAAAAACTTATTTGCTACTCTGAAATAGAAAACTGCATAGGGCCCTGAAATCAATATATTGTATTAGTTACATGTTTCTCATGTGCTCCTTAGGATTTTAGAGCACATCATTCCACAAGCCTTCTTATAAAACTTCATTTGACATTACCTATACATTCAAGCAATAAACAGATAGGTTAACTTTCATATTGATTTGCTTCAAGTTTTATAACTTCATTTTATATGCCTGATAATGAACAGACATGGACTTTCTGGTATGCTAAGCAACTACATTTTAAATATAAAAAAAAATAAGAGACAATGATGAATTTTTTCTGTTTGTTTTTATCATTTACCAACTCCAAGTCTGCTGTTACACAGAATATTTTTGCCTCATAATTATATCTTGTTTGATATTAACTTGATGTATTCCTATTAAAACTTTCACGGTTGCTTTATAATATTGTCTAGTCACAAGCCTGTATCATCTATAAATGACAATACTGTGAACTACTGAATTATACATGCATCGTTACTGCAAATCAAAACCAAACCAGAACAAAAAAAATATGAAAGGAATTTAATGACTATGTTAGGAAGAACTGCTTTCCAGCTTTTCCATGTCTCCTTTAAGAATGAATTGCATCCTGTTAAATTAATTATTCAGACATCATGACTGGTATTGAGCCATTTTTTATAATTTTCTTGATATTAACATTTCATATCTTAAAACATGCAACGGAAGTTCTGTTTTCTGTTTTTCTCTGTTATTTTGTGGATTTGTACATAGGAAATTTCAGTAGACAATATTGCTCAGAATCTGAGTACATACCAAATGCTGCCACTTTTATGATTATGGCTTGAATGTTAGATGATATCATTTCTTTAAGCAGTATTTCCTGGCTCCAATGCCAGAGGTAAGCTAAAGGCTGAAGATTAAGCCTTCTGCACCTTAAAAACAAACAAAAAATTTGGATAAAGCCAAGTATAATGCTTTTACACAGTATTATTAATATAAAATTAATGAAAATTTCTTTTCCTATCCTGAAATAATTTTTCTTCTATAATTTCAACACTTTAGTATTCATATATTTCATTATAAACATTGTCTGATATATACTTAAAAAAATAAACTTGTTCTGACTATGATTCATCTACATAAGACGTAACTCACTGAGGTAAAAAGATTTGCACAAGAATGTTAAGTCAAGCCAGTACAAAATGTGTTCCTAAACCTTTTGGGACACAAAAGCAATTAGCACCTTAGGAAGTCATCACTTCTGTGAACATAGCTAAGGACAAAGTTACTGCTGTGTGATAAATGTGGCACGTGTCACTAGTATAATAAGCTGAATTTGTTTCTGTGATTCGGATCAACACCCAAGGAAAAGAATAATTCAGGAAAACATATATAGCTTGTGATACAAATTAACAACTTGTTACTGTAACGTTAATAATTTGTTTTGATACATATCATATATAGACAGTATTTGATACACAGCATTTGATTGTTTATCAAATTAGAGAATCACTAAATTGTATTATTGATAGGTAACGTTTCTGTAAATTGTCAAGAATCATGAGTTGGTGATTAAATGTGCAAAGTCTCTGAAAAACTTAAACATTTAACTATGGGACTAGTTCAGAGTCTTTAAGATTTACATTTACTGGTCAATCATCATGTTTTTCCTAAAACATGCTCTTTCTCACATATATGGGCATTCCACCCTACGTCAGATAGAGCCACTAGTATGATTGGGAATGCTATATAGTTAAATGTATGTTTAATGTTGACATATAAATGCATAGTTAGCACCCATATAATCTGACTGGTTTTCTTATTACTTTGATATGCTTTAACAGAGCACTAAGTTTTGTAATAGAACTATTTAGCAGCTCTGAATGTAGTTACTTACGTGCCTAAATTCAGCTAAAAAATTAGCTTAATTAATTGGGATAGCTCATATAAAACAACCTTATTGCAAGGGTTAAATCTACAGATCAATGTGAAGTATTTTACTTTACAAGCTCAGAAATAATCATGCCTGTTTGAAATACTGTGATTTCCTGTCACTCTCTTAGCTGTGGTAAAGACGTAAAACAATCAGCAAAAGCAATCTTTTTTTACCTACTAATATGTGAGGCAATTATTAAAATGTTTAAGTATAAAGTAAAAGAAAAAGAAGTTAATTCTGACTGTAATTTATTTATGTAAACTGTAAAGAAAACAAATGTGCTCTGTAACTTGATGAGCTGAGTTGGCATAGCATTAATTTAACCGTTCTTACAGCTCATAAAAAATTCCAGATAGTTGCTTTCATCATCAACAAATCATTAATGAAATAATGAAACTACAATTAATTTTTGACACAAGGTGGTTTTGCATTTCATCAGATGTACAAAGTGAAAATCTTTTTCAGATCAAATATGGCCTACATAACAGACACAACTACCATTCCATAATGCTCTTTTTAAATTAAGACTCCTAAAAGAATCACAATTTATATAGACATTTGCGCACAATAGGAATGCCAAATGGAAGCTCCTGATTAATAACAAATCACAGAATGTTCCTCTATATCAAAACACTGGTGAAAAACAGAGGGACTTGACCACAACACTGTAGTCATTGGAACTGAGTGAGCTTCCTGTTCAAATCAAAGAACTGAACCGACTCAACCATTTTCATACCAAATCTCTGAGCATTTTCAACAGATGAAGAGAGATCTGAAGAGCAGTCAAAACCTCTGGTATAGCTTCTACTTGATTTTTACTAATGAACACATGGTTTCAGGGAGGAAAAAAGGAAGAAAAATAAAAGAAAAAAAGAAACACCTATATTAATGAATAGAATGAATTTGGTATCATAGAACATGAGAAATCAGGCAACTGTCTCTGCTTTAAATTTGAGTTAGAAAACAGACAAGTACTCTCCAGAATGTGTATTCTGAAAAAGATTAGTATTTTCTTACACATCTTCCACTCGAACTCTCTGGTAGTCAGAAAGAATCGCTCCCACAGATACACCCTCAACTCCTTCTTTGTCCTGAAAAAAGACATGGAATATCAATGACACAGAATATAATGTTTGAAGCTGCAGAGATTCAATATCTCTACTTGCAGAATCAACCAATAATAATTATTTTTTCTGTGTCCAGCATATGGAAGAGAATAGGATGGAATTCAGTTCTTCCACAGAAGGGAGCAGCTCAGCTGACCAACTACATGGTTATTACTCTAATGCAGTCTACTTGACTCAAGTACCATTCTAGAGAAGAAATAACCAAGGTAGCTGAAAAGTAGCAGGTGTAACAGATTATCCTGAGGTTTTCCAGATATCCTGAAAATTCCTTCCAGCTTCCAGCTAGTCCACCTACAACTAATTATCAGCAACATACATCATGCAATTAATTGAATTGTTAGCATTTTCCATGGTACACACCACAAGAGAGTGTGAGATGACTTTTTTTATCTTAACACCAGAACAAGAAAACTCACAGGAAACTTACTCAACATCACCTTTTAAAAATTCTGTTTCAAAAAAAAAGGTTTTCAAAGACACTTCATTTAAATTACCTAAGCCAACAAATGGCACTTATTTTTTCTTGTAAACCCACAGAGAATGTAACATTTCGAAATGGACACAGTTCCAGTATTTTGTGAGATCTTGCATTTTTAAATTGCTTGAGTCCCAGTCAACATGCTGAACTTTCTTTTTCTAAATTTTACTCCATCTAGACTTCGGTAAAAGTTGTTTTCCTCTTTTGATCAAGGTTGATCATAACTACACACCAAGATTTACTTTCTGGACCTGTTCCAAATCCTGTGAAGTTTGGAGCAAGATTTTACAACAAAATTTTGTTGTAAAATGCATCCTGTCCCTGCCCTTCTCTTTTGGCCTACTCTATGATCTCAGAAGTTCTGTTAAGCCTTGGCCAAGCAAGCTGAGCAGTGAAGTACTCAGAATGGGGAGAATGGGAGAATTAGTACCTAAATTCAGTGAAATGGAATTGATTCAATCCCCCTATTTTGTCCAGTTTACCAATGAGGGCTGGAGTGGCACAAATTCAAGAAATAAGAAGATTTGTAAGGAAGAAGAATTGAGCATGAGGTAGAACAGAAAAAAACTATGGTCTAACAACCTTCATAAACTCCCCAACTGGACCAAGTTTATATAAAGCCTTGTCCCACAGTATATTCAGCTCAGCAGTTGAAGCATGCAAAGAGTACTAACTAAAATCTACTTCTTCCCTGGACTTATTCTTTGGTATTGAAAGAGTTATTGGACACATTGCAAACAGACAGCCTTTTGTTTGACTAAGAGTTGATAATGGTTAGCAGAGAATCCATCCCAGGATCAATAGTGCCGTCACTTTTAATGTGGAATCTGATCAGGTTTGGTACCATTAAAAGCAGCTTCACAAAACTGCACTCTGCAAGGGTAAACCAAGCTGACATCTGCAGGCAAATATCAGGAATCAGCATTGAACTCAAAAGCTGAGGAAGTGAATTTGGGAAAATTCAGAAGGAAAGATTTTACATCCTGTATCATATAAAAAGTAACAGACAACAGAAAAAACATCTGAGGAAAGTCAATAAGAAAAGGTGTTTTTTTTCTTGGGTTGAGTGGATCTTTTAATTCTTATTTTAAAAAGCATAATATACTGTTAATTTAAGATATGATTTACCTACGTTAAACTTTACTAATGTTTCTACTGCAGTAGGCTACTCTAGAATAAAAATAAACTGCTTCTCTGGAATATTTGGATAATTCAGAAAGCACTTATACTCAGTACAATATCCTCTGTCACAATGTATTACAACACAACATAAGCAATGTGCACATAAAACCAGATGCTAAACCCAAATGTACATAGATGCTAACAAAGTTTTATTTTCCATATGACATTTTAGAACTTATTTTTCCCCTTTACAGCTATGAAAAGTACTCATTTCAAAAGGCAGGTAGAAAAATAAACTTTTAAAAAGCAACTAAATAAGACAATTTTTGGTAGTTTTTTACATACCTAAGATTATTATTAGCTATGTTTAACAGTAAGTGAAATTACACATTACATTACGATTATTATATATCTATATATATCTTATATATAAATATATATATATATATCTTGTTATAACAGTTAATTTATTACTGTTCAGAGGACAAGACAATAATCTTCATAAACAATTGTGTTAGAGCAGCTAACTGATCTTTGCAACTGTAACTGTACTAAAATGCACAATTTATGTTTAACGTATCCTAGTTTTAAAGTTATTTATTATTTTAAACAGTTTAATGAACAACAAATTTCAAAATTGCTGCTCTTTGTGTATTATAAATTACTGTTGGCTGCACTTCCTATCAGGAAATAGTATAAAAAAATTAACAGTTTTGTGAAAGCTCCAAAACATCGCTGTTGTTTTCAAGGTACCTCTGTTGCATCCATGTACAAATCCAACATACAGCTTCACAGCTAAAGTGAAAGATAAACAGATAATTTACACTAGCACACTGTTATTTTAATTTTGCCTTTATTTTTCAATTAATGATTGTAACAGTAATCTGAGGAAATTACTACATATGCATTGTAACATACAGTACTGGTAGAAGTATTCTACTAGTAAGTAAAAAATTTATTGCAGTGGTATCAGTACAGAGGTTTTCTATGATTTCTTATTTTAATATCTTTACCTGACCCTTTAAGAGTTCAGCAAAAAGAAAATTAGTGCTAATGTTTTCAATTTAATTAGTACATTACATGCACTGTAACTATTAGTGGAAAATGTTATATTAATGAATGTAAAAGTTAGCTGTAAATTACCTCAGAGTTATTATCAATTTCCCAAGTTACTGCTCCTTAAGATAACCCTCTCCCTATGGTCCTTCCGGTAATTTTTCTTTGCCTGATAAACATGATGATTAAACAGCACACAGTGCAAACCTTTGATACTTTTTAAATTAAATCCATGCCCAGCCTAAGGGCTGTGTCTGATTTCAACTAAATGTGTCAGTTAATCAGATAAAAAATTATCAGCAACTCAAAGAAACAGCAGCCTTAGGCTTCATCAGTGCCAGAGAAAGCTGAACAAAATAAGACATACAGACAATATCACATTATGAGTAAAGGTTACCGCTAAGCATATCACTGCAAAGCACTATTCACCACCTTAATAATGTGTATCTTAAATGAAATATTGCATACAACAGCCAAAATATTAACAAAGAAAAATGAAGTGCTAGACCCGTGCCTATGTCTATTTATGTGTATTGCAAGAAAATTTGAGCACTGCCATTCAGAAAAATGCAGAATATCCCTAAAAATTTACTGTGTAGAACAGATCTTTGTAAGAAAATGAAGTATAAACAGCTGAAGAATGGTTAAACTACATTCAATTTTTTACGTGTGCTTCATAGCTTTGCCACAATAGAGTTCATTTTTTATGAGCCAGATATAAAATATAGTCTTTAAATGAAATTGTCTTTCCAATTAATATCCTTCTTAAATCTTGTGTGAATAACTGAAGATCATTATCCATACTTAAATTAATGTTTAAGGTTATTTGTGCCTAAATAACAATTACCATATAGTTGCAAAACTTCAAATTAAAGCACAACATATTTGCAGGTGGGTGACTGACAATATATGTCTTAGTAACAGGACTTTAGGCTTCTACCATTATTTGAGTGGAAAACTCTTAAATATGAGCTTTGCCTTATAATTTCTGAAGCATTCTAAGATCACTGATTATAGTGATTCCAAACAGAGTATGTGATTTTTTTCTAAGCTTTGATATGTCTGTCTGATACAGCTGCAAGTAATCAAAGACAGTATGAAATATTCCTGAGACATAAGGATATAATAACTCTATGTCAAACTGAAAACCCACTATTTGGTAAGGCTCTGAAGACTAGCTACAAATCACATAGATCATCTTAGTGACTGCAGATCACTATACATCATCCGGGACTTTCTTGTCTTCCACACAGGGACCTCAAAACACATATATCTCATGCCTTCATTCCTTGGGAAGAAGTAGTCCCAAAACCAGGTGGGAATTAACATAATGTGGATTTACATTAAATCCCTGTGTGAACACTTTCATTATGAAGTTCAGAAGTCTTCTGCGGCCTTATCTCAACTTGCTTTGGAAGTAAATTACTGAATAATGGTATCTATACAAGGCAATAATACTATGTAACTAATCTACTTTAAGAGCTAATTAAATACATTTCTACAAATGACCTTCATAGGACATAGGCACCCTACCACCCACCTTTAAGCAAAACTGATGGCCTAACTTCCAGAGTTTTACAAATGCAATTACTGAAATACTGCACACCCACCACACACACACACACACAAACACACATCCCATCTATTAATTCAGTGTAGGGGTCCTTCAGTATCTGGCTGCAATCTCACATTAAACACATTCAATTAGGATATGGTCCTCTTCCTACACAGAAGTGCCAAATGTTCAGGGTGATGGTGCAGGCATATGTTTGTTTGCACATAATCACATACACACATCCACAGCAAAGGAAAAAGGGAGGAGAGCAAAAGAGACAGAAATATCACTATCAAAGTCTAATATAAAATAGAAGCGTATTGAAAAGGCTTGAATTACATTCTAAACAGGAGAAATGGAAAACCAGGAGAAATCTTCCTCTATACCCACATACTACATCATAAATGCAAGTTTTCCTAATATACTGATTCTCCCATTTAGTTGCATTTACAAAGTGAATGATTAGTCTTATTAATTAGAAGTCATTCATTAATGAATTCATTCTTTATTTTATATATTAACTATTTTCACAGAATTCAATAAACTTGCTACATCACTTTAGATCCCACACTATTTCACAAGATTTTTTCCTAAATTATTTAATATAGATTAATTGATTCATTTATCCAATTAAAAAAGTCACACTAAACCCAGTAGGCATTTGGTAAAATCTAATATAGTTAGACATATTTATCAAAAAACATAGAATACTAAAATAAAAATCAAGAGACATCCACTATTTTAAAGGCTACCTAAAGAGTTTTCTACAGAACTGTTTTTTTTTCTTTAAACCTATTAAGTGAGTTAACTGTTAACGGAGGCCTACACTCTAGCCACAGGGCTACAAAGACTTTGACAATGAAGCAAAAGTCTCTAGCTGAATTTTTTTTTTTAATTGCATTTTGTGCAGAGAATTTGTTTCAAATAAATGTCTGCTTCACCTTTGGGACTTCCAACTCTTAAATATTCAAATAATTACAGAGGAAACTTGCCCGCAGACACTTCTTTCAGGAAATCTTATTTATAAAATCACCTCCACAAAGACTGATTATTTAATTTAATAGCCAAAATTAACCTGAACAGTCAAGTCCAGATTGAATAAATGACATTACATCAGCACAACAAGATGCCAGTGAACAACTACAAAACAGTCAAGTAACCATGCATGTTTCTGTTCTGATGCTACACTGAATATTTTAAGTGCTGGTAATTTTATGTGTAACTATTTTGCAATCAAGAGCAGTTATATTCATCCAGAACTGGTAGCTCAAATCTTTGATTGGATTTAAAAGCTAGGATTTTAACCTACCAACATGTATAAATGCTTCAGAATAAAAAAAAAAAAAATAGTATTTGGTTATGAAGGCAGGTACTGGCCTATATTATTATGTCACAAATCAATGTCTTCCTGAAGACAAACCACTTACTAAATCAAGAGAAAGGTCAAAGGAATATTAGCTTGTATGTTTCTAGTTAAGAGACGTCTCATGGTTTAGATAATGAAACTCAGTTCACTTGCATTGTACTCTGACCTCAGACAGGCAGAATTTAATTTTTGGATTTCTTTTTTTAAATAGTATCTTTAACAAACTGTAAGAGCCAGATGTAAACTAAATTTTTGAATATAGACACAAGGCTTTTTTCCCTTGCTTTGACCTCACAGCCTCCATGCAGAGCAACTTTTAGATGCTAAAATGGCAAGGTACTCCTCCACAATGAAGACCAACAAGACATGGAGTCCAGTACAGCACCTACAAAACTGAACAAACTCTCTTGCTCTGGTTATCTGAGGTAGACACCATGATTTGGGTCATTCAAGTCATTAACAGACTTCCACTAAGGAAAGTTACTCTAGGAAAGTACCATACAAGAATTGTCTAGTCTCATTTATTTCTATATGAGTATTGTCAAAGCAGTGTTATTTAATGAAGTATTTCAGAACACATGCTGGCAAACACTGAGGCATGTAAGTATAACTCGATTCTTGTTAGTAATTCTGTGAGCAAACAGTCCTTTTTGAGAAAGTAAAGCTGTAGGCATGACGTGATACCTACTTTCCCTTTTTTAGTTCTTTTCCCACGTGCAACAGTACAAGGCTCAGAACTATGGAAGAAAAACATGTATTAAATGAAAATGAGCTATTTTGTCCATTAGAACCAAATCTTCTTCTCTACCTTATGTCCTCTTGCAAAGAAATTTGAAAAAAAAAAATTTTATTTATCTAAAATTAACTCTTAGATGCCACAATGTGATGGCAAGGTAGTTGCCTGTTTATTTTTACACATTCTAAATCATGTAAGAATTTCCAGTTAAATAAGTCAATTTCACTTACATGAACAAATCTGATAAGTAGATATGTTTATAGACATTTAGATAATTCATTCTCCCATATACTACATCTTTCAAAACTACATTTCATAGCTATGAAATCTGCATAATGTGCACTGATGTACACACACACTCATACTCTCACACATACATGCATTCTCACATTGCCAGTGAACTCTACTTACTTTAAAAGGAAAAATACTTTCAATAGGACAGTTTACTTTTACTCTTCTTGTGACTTCAACTCCAAAGAATACTACAAATCTTTACCATTTAGAGAACATCTTTTCATAGTACTGAATATTCAGCCTTTGCAATGTCCAGTATTTGTAGAAAAGAGCTCCTGAAAGTATTTATAAATCAGACTCTCCACCAAAATTTTAATGTCAAATTAAGCTTTTCAGCAATTAGACTTGTAGAAACAAGACCTGCAGCATACTGTGCTGGCGTAAAATATCATTCTGTAAGAAAAAGTCAATTTTCATTTAAGGTTGATCAAGACATAAAATTATTCAATGTAATATTTGAATAAGTCATGGAAACACAGCCAAAAATGTTCATTACCACTTACCTGAAATATCAATCACATTCAGTAATCTGAAGTACTTGAATAAAAATATGTATTATAACAGGCATGAAAAACAAAGTTTTAACCTCAAAGCTCCTTGATGAAAAAGCAGACATTTTATCAGTAAGTCTGCATATTTTTAACTTAGACCCTTACAAACAGTTAATTCACATCCTACCTGTATGCTGACTCACATCTAAAATGAAAATATTTTATAACTAATTTATCATGTGAAGATGCAAAAGATTTGTAATCATTCCTGAACTGTTACGAAAAATATAACACTGAAGTACATGTCGAGTAATTAAGTGACTAATGAATTAAAAAATTTTATCTGTTGACAGACAAATTAAAAACCCTGAGGCTTTCACAGGTTTTTTAGTTTAAAATGGTATCTTGTCTCAAAGTGCCACAGTCTTTTTTAATATAGAACAAGTATTATAGCAAATATTATTAAAGCGACATGAGTTATTGGAATGTGAAATCACCTGATAATGAATGTATGAAAAGAAAGGCATGGTTGAGGAAGTAAGATTTACTACATTTCATTTGGTATTACTCTAATGGGAAACTGTAGGCCACTATGTCACTTGACAAGAAAGGTGTACAATTTTCACCTGAAAATTTACTGCAAGAAACAATGTCACTTGTTCTGCTATACGTGCACATTTGTTGGTAAATTGTGTCCCTCTAAAAATTTCTTTAGAATTTCATATACCCATTTTCAAACTACTAAATCATTATGCTGCTATTACTTCTAAGAGCAGATAATCTTGGCATGGACTCTGAGTACAAAAAAAACTCACACAAGATCTCTAATACATACTTGCAAATTTCAATTTTTCCCAATGACAACATGTGTTAGACAAACTCTCTCAGAAATATTCTTATTCTCTGCACTGCCAATAATCCTCTCTTCTGATCTTATAATCACTCCTCCTTACATAAAAGCAGAACACAGGACTTTCAAAAGCTGCAGGGAAACAATCTATTGGAAACACAAGTGCAAAAGAAAAGACTCTTTCTTTTTGTACTTGGAACAGAAACCTCATGAACTCTCCTTTAATCTTGAACAACATTTTTGTTACTTCTCCAAAAGTCACCAGGGTTGGAAATTATTTAAAACTGTCAGGAATCTCAAGAATGCAATATGTGATATTTGTTGTATCAAATTAAGTTGGTATGGTGAGGTTCTTTATCTTTCTTTTGCCCAAATAACATTGATGCTAGAAATCATATGAAAAAGAAAACAGTGAATAATACTGAATTTAATGAAGGCATACTCATGATTTTCAAATTTTTCTATAGCCTAGACAAATTTAAATCAATCCTGACACAATATTCGTTAAAACCCAACCGCTCACTTTCTACATTGATATACATTTTCGTCTAATTTTTTGAAGTGATCTGCTTTAAGTATTGACACAATAATTACTGTTTCAGAACTACAGTGTTTGCACTGCACTTCCCGTAATAAGAATTCATTGAGGATTTAAACTTCTTGAGCAAAACAAACATAATTCTGCACATACTCAGTACAAATACTGAGTAGCATTTCATGCTACTCATCTATGACATTATTTACTTATACTGATGAAAAAATTGCAACTTTCAATAATGTCTTTCCCAGATTGCAGAGAAGCACAAAATGCCACACTGATTTTCAGATTTGATTCTCTTATAAAGTGCATTTCTTAGAATATTTTTCTATCACTGTTTTTTTTGTGTTTGAAAAAAAGACAAGGTCACATAGCATTACTAAAATAATAGCAATGATTCCAAGTCTTAAGAGAAACATTCCAAAACAGTATCAAATTATGATGACAAACTTGAGAAAGTTTACTTGAAGAATCAACTCTTTCTCTTCATTGAGCTGCCTAGCATGAAGAATCAAGGGTTCTTCCAATATTTTCTTGTCACAAGAGAAACAAGTATTTGTATGTGCTGAATGATCATATTTCAGACATTTCACATTTTCAGCCACAGCCACACAAAGTCACATTTCTAAAAAAGTTGTCTACCTTTGCTCAGATATGGTAATGTGGCAGAAGAATAGCTTAATAATACATTCTTAAAGATAACATTCTCCCACTTATGATAAAAACATTTCTACATTAGATATTTAGAGCTTATTAATTAGAACAAATCCGTGAACAAATAATGCAATATTACTTCTTAGTAAGAGCATGTTAGATTTCAATTTTTCCCAATGACAAGATGTGTTAGACAAACTCTCTCAGAAATATTCTTATTATCTGCAAGATTGTTACACTCAGTACAGTAGGTCCACATTGCCTCCAAACTCCCATTTTATACCTTATTCTTAGAGTATACTGCCATAAACTAGTCTTTACAGAGTAGAAGGTGACTGGATTTCAGATCCCTGAGGGAAAAACCAACTTATCACACATTTCTCTGGTAACAGTCCTTGAAGTCTCAACAGCTCCCAGTCTAGTCCAAACATTGAAATGCCCTCTTAATTGCACTGCATTAAGGGTTTTCACTTTATTTTTATGATCGAAGACTAAAATTGCCATCTCTCACAGATGGCAATATCTGGCAGAGCAGTAAGTACTCTGATCTAAGCATCAATACCAGGAAAGTATTCTACTTTTTTAATATCAGACAATTTTATAGGTCTTTGAACAAAGTGTAGTTTTCTGAATGTAAGAAAAAAACAAGTGTCTTCAGCAGTAATTGAATTTATGCATGTCCATTACTGGAGGAGCATAATTCTTCAGCAACAGCACATGCCTGCCACGTCATGAGACAAACTGAGAAATTTAATTTTTTTTTGAGTCGTCTAAGTGATTAAAGATGCAAACAGATTATTAATCCATAAAGAGCTTCATCAAATGGCTCCTCTCTAAACATTTGTTCAATTCTTGTTCCATAGGCTCTTGTTCTCTCCTCCTACAATAGCTTATGTGATCCATAAAACAAGATACTCATTTTAATTACAAGACATGGGGCTCTTTCCCACTGACAGACCCTCATTTTCCTTCCAGAATATTGCCTTTTAATTTCTAAATTAATTTAAACTTGTGTATCATTGTAACTAAGAAGGATTCTGGGAATACAGCTGCCTGGATGTTCTAGATCAAAGTAATCTGTTGATAGCAACAAATTTTCCTCATAAAAGAGAAGCAGACCAAAGAGTCTGAAAAATCCTAAACAGAAAGAATCACCAATTTCTGCCTACCTACAAGACAGAGCTTGGTCAGATGAAGAATGCAATCATTTTACTAGGACAGTGCAAATGTAATTCAAGAAGTTCAAATGTTCCGGGTCACTGTGCAATTCAGTCTAGACTAGTTTTCTGTTGGAGGCTTGGAACAGGGAAAGAACAAAACAAGGAGGCCAGGATGCAAGATACTAGTGTGCAACATACTACCTGTCAGATCACACTATTGTGGACAAGCAGAAGCAGCCCTGAAAAGGATGTATAACCTCATTAGGATTTATAGGGAAGAAAAAACAGCCAACTTGATTTTAAAAAAAGAAAAGAGAGAATCAAAATTATCAGTGCTGGACTTCAATTAATACTAAAAGATTAGTACTTACAGCCTGTGGTTTTGCTTTAAATGTATCAAAAAAATAACTTAATTCATGGAAGACAAATATTAAGCTATGTTGTACTTGTCTGCCATTGGAGACAAATATCACACAGCAGAGTATCAGATTAAAGAAAAATGTTTCTAGCCCTTCTATGGTACAGGTGTACCTGTTGCATTCCACACAATTTAGGATGAAAAATTAATGACAAGTGTTAGAAATATGTAAAATAAACAGGCCATTTGTTAAAACAAAAATTTTGATGTGTAATTCACAATTACCACCCACTTCTGCCTATCATTAAAAACTATTTTTTTAATGCCAATGAACACAAAGACACCTTTTTGTAAGATAATTCTTTTCAAAGATACACTTGTATAGAGCACGGTTTATAAAGTCAAATGTAAAGCATCTTTTTTATTCCAATTTCCATGTTTTGGAATGTGTTTCTATTTTTTCCTTTTAAACTCTACAAATGTATCACACATATTCATGTCCTCTAAATTTTGTACTTTGAATTTCATTAATACTTCATTAACAAAGAACATACTGATGGCCTTGGGTTGTTCTCAAGTTTCCTTGCTTTTGAGGTATTTTTATAGCAGCAGGATACGTAAGATACTCCTTCATATTTTTAGTACCAGAACAAAACATTTTGAATCAAGATAAAATCACTACATCATGGATGTTAATATCACTCTGTGAAAAATAATATCATACAACTAGAACAGACCATCCCTTTAGGGAAAAATATAATGTTCAAGTGGATTGTTCTTTTAGTAGTGTAATGGAAAGGCATTCCACCTAGTCCCAGAAGAAAAATCAAAATATGCATTTAAATGGAAATACTATGCAATGGATAGGACAAAAATAAACCCCTCAGAACTGTAAAGAGCTACGTGTTACATGTTACACAAATACATGTAAACACAGGAAGGTATATATATGAAATTTTACTTATACATATTTATTTAATTCCATACATATATATTTATGCATACAATTTTAATTTTTAAAAAATAGGCTTCTAGCTCTAGGCTTATCTCACAAATATCAAGATGCAGTCACATCACATATTCTGGTTTTGGTCACAATTTCAAATAATATATACAACTCAGCTCTATGCAAGAAGTTGTGAGTATTCTTTTTTAATTTTCTGCACATTTTGTGCCAGACCATATTCTAAACAGCTTTTACAAAGTGATAATGTTTCACTGACAGTGTTTTGTGTACTTCACATAAAATTAAATCTCAGACAAACCTTGAGAAAAAGAAAGCAGAAAGCTAAGCAATACAGCATGTTGCTCTTTTTGACCCACAAACGATTATCAGTTATTTTAGAAGTTATGACAGTTTTCTCAAGTCCTTAAGGAGTCTGACACCATTGGTATAGCTTTTAACACTGCATTTATGTTTATATCACAATACAATAAAACAGCAGGAATAGTGTTCAAATTACTTGGGTATTGGATGGTTTATTGAAAATAACAGCATTACCATAACATTAAAAAAATTCTTTGAATGTGCTAAGTAATCACTGCTATCCATGCTGCATGTGAATTATGGGATAAATTTTGGAAGGCATCACCAATTGCAAAGATTACTAGGTCTGTCTCTCTGATGGAGGACTCCATGCATAAACAATAAATCCTAATCAAACTGAATAACCAGTAGTATGTCAATACTTGAAAAATTGTTGTGAAACCAGTGCTATGCAAATTATTTGTTTTTACAAAACAGAAGACTTCATCATTAGAACTAATATTTACTGTTCTTTATCAGGTACAAACAAAAAGCAGAATATAAACAACACAACCACTCTTCTCTCCATCCTTTCCCTGCAGATTGCTACATAAACCACAGTACCAATGGCACAGTACTTAATTTATCTAAGTGATAAATGATTTTATCATGATTTTTCCAAAATATTTAGAACTACATTTTCTTATACTCAGCTTTCATTTACTCTTTGGTTAATCAATCTCAATTCAACATCACTTGGATTTTTATAAGAAAGGAAAAGAGAGTTAATTCTTTAAAATGTCTTGCTATTTTGTAGTACTTAATCCTAGAAACAAAAGGTAAAATTATGTTAACCCTCTCAGACAAATTTGAAACGAGCTACTTTCAAACATAGCCAAACTTATTCACCATTTCCTAACCAACAACTTCCATTATTTTCAATGGCAAAGAACAGCTTAGCGACATTGGTAACCAGTGATAAGGGTTTGGAGAAGCACTACTACTACCACCCCAACCCCTCATATTAAGTGAGGAACCTCACTTAATGAGATGCCTTGTAAAGGTTTCAAAAAGAGACATTTGAGCTGATTTTGTATTCAGTAGCATGGGCAATCACACTACAAGTACAAGTTTGGCAGGTAAAACAGTAATAATAAAAATCCATTTTCCATTGAAAGAGGATTCTTATCCATAGACACTTCTAACCCTTCTGCCTAAGCAATTTTGCAAGTGCCCTGTTAGAAAGATTAAATGGATGCTTAGGAAAATTCATCAAAGATAGCACATACTGCAATTATGCCCAATGCATGAAGAAACAAGCCCCAAAAGACAATTTCTAAAACCAGACATAGTTAGATTTATGCATAATTATATATAGCGACATGCAATCACTATATACACTTTCAAAAAAAAAATAGAACCAGATATTAATCCACTGTAAAAGACTTCAGAAAACTAAAGCAAATTAAAAGTGAAGGGCCTACTGTTTTTAAATTATGTTCACTTTTAAGTTTACCCAAAAAATCTATTTCAAAGCAAATGTTCTAACTCCTAATGACCTGCCTTCATGAAGTGTAAATGCCTAGAACAACGACAGCTAAGAAATACTTTGCAACTTCTGCTGAGACTTGAAACTCAGTTTAAATTCTGCTTGAAGAGAAACCTGTACAAACTGCAACATAGGCAGCCACTAACAGATATGACTGCTGTTTCTTTTTCCTTTGTGTTTTTTTTCCCTTTAATCTGTTATGCAGTCTTCTCTCCTTTTGCTTAGAAATTGAATAAAAAAGTACTTGAGTACTTCAAGAAAACCAAGTTTCAACAATGTAGAGGCAGGGATATCCCTGCCTTTTTTCATAGTTTGCCATGCATTTTCAATAGCTTTCAACGGTATGTAATTTTATTTCTAATAAATATAATTTAAAATACAGTAAAAAAATTTAAAGTTTCTTGCAATTATGGAAAAGGCATTTACTCAACAGAAGCACTCAGTCAAACTCCTACATTGTTTACTGCTTTTTCAATGGCATTTTTTATATATTTCTGGTCAGAAAGGGACCATTCTGCAATCCAGTCAGCTGGAAGAATACAGGACACAAAACATCACTTGGTAATTTCCACAGTTGAGTCCAATACCTAAAAAGCAGTATGTAAAACAGTCACAAACATTAGATATCATCATCCTCTCTATCATACTTAATGGCATTACCTGTTAAAATGCAGTATTTTAAGACATCAGATTTTCACCATAAAGACTTCTTATTCTGAGCAGTTTACTGAAGATATAATCAGAAATGGCCAATTTTTTCTACAAATTTAGGCATATTCACAGAAACTACAGACCACCTGGGAAAAAAAAAATCATGTCTCCAAGCATCTAACAATTAGTGAGAATTTTTTTAAGAGGGTACCTCCCTCAACACAGGTGTTACTCATGCACTTGGAAAGGACTTTCCCTGGTCTTCTGTCTTTATTATGTAAGTTATAGTCAAAAAAGCCAACCCTTCAACAAACTGACATGGAAATTAAAGGCTCCCTGTAATACCTGCTAAAAGAGCACCTAAACTCTACTTTAAATAGAGTGGCAAGCATGGCCAGTGATTAACATCCCAGCTTGTCTGAGAACCACTGGCATCACTCCTTGTGTGAGAGCAGGGAACAGAGTATTTTGTCTCTTCTAGCAGTCTTGATGCACACAGGAAGCAATCTCCTTTTACTTTTGATTACCAGTAGACACATTCACTCAGAGTACAGTCTATTCCTAATCCCCTGTCTTTCCAGTATAATAATAAATGCATACTCTACTATAATTGATTATGCAAGCAGAGATGTGCTCAGGTTATACAATAATAATACAAGCTGTTATAAGTAAGAAATTTGAAAAAGACTTGTAAGGTAAACACTTAAGAACAAATATAAGTAGAATTCCAAAATGCGCAATTCATCACTGCACATTCACTTTCCACTTCCAGCTACCTCAGCTATCAACACTACCTTAAAACAGGTAAAATGTAAATTTTGCTGTAAAATACAGGATGTAAAGATGAGAAAATACAGTAACTTCACTTATAAGCAATCTTGGTTTGTTTCATATTAGGGGCAAGAACACAAATAAGGCTAATAGGCAGAAGAAGCTGATGTTATAATTTTATGATTCTGTGATTATCATTATTACTTGTTGTTACATAGTTGTTACATAGTAGCACTTCAAGGCTAAAATGCACCTGAGATTTTCCAACACAATAGTTTTTCATTAGAAATGCCAATGCATTAAAGCCTAAGTGTTTTATAAGAAGCAGTTGGTTTTGGCCAGTTCCCAGTTAAGACAGGAGATTTCTTGCCAGGTTGCTGTCAGTTTACTTAACAGGCTCCACCAGAGTCTTCATTTGTATGGTCTACAGCCTGTAATACAGTTCCCCAGGCAAAATGTTGTGAACTTAGGAACAGACTTTCCCTATATGTTTGGACCCAAACTGACAACATGGTTCTACCATGTCCAGCCTGAAGACATGATTCAGAAAGAGTTGCACAAAACACCCAAAGCCATTTTCTCACAAGAATTATCTGTTCAAGTTCAGGAAGAGAGAAAAAAATTCTCAATTTTCTGCTTTCATTTGTCTCATAGGAAATTTCAGTACCTAATTTTTCTCCATTCTCACCAAAAATCTTTGGAAATATTTTTCCTACATAATGGAGATTCTGCACTTCAATCAGTTAACTGCAAACCAGTTTCAAAACAAAGCATTAATATGACACTTTCTACAAAAATGCTTGGCCAAAACCTGAAAACCTCATTAAGGTTTTACATTTAAAAATGACATTTGAGATGATCTATTCTCACAAAAGTACTTTAGGCAAATCTGATCCAACTTTTCAATTTTAAAGAGGCTTGATGCTTCTGAAACAAAATACAACACTACTTATACCAGAAACAGGACAAGTATGAACCCGGTACTAAGACATCACATTCATGTAAAGTCTAACTTACCATAACCCAGGTAAAGCTGTAAGTGGAAAGCCTTCAGGAGATGCCAATACATGGAAGCAACACCGCCCCAATCTGGGTTGACAAGACCACACTTTAGGCGATATTACTACAAGGCAGAAAGAATTTGTGTAGCAGAACAAAAGGGCAGCTTGAGGATCCTCCTTGAGGAAGATATGTAAAAGGATTTTTAGAAGGAGATTGGAAGTAACAAAAAGGAAAGGCAGATGATAATGAGCCAAAACATGGCAGAAAAGGAAACCAAAAATATCAACAGAGAAATAGCAAAATCAAAGGAGAAATATGTAGCAAAGTAAAACTTCACAGGATTTTTCTGTCAAGGAGCAACAATTAAAAAATTAGAGAAGAAAACACCTTCTAGCAAATCTTAATACAAAAAAATTATGAAAGTCCCTAACCACTTAATGTTATCCTAAAATCTGTTCCATCTTGCTTTATTTTATTAGCTTGCATAAATTGGAAATCTAATTTCCACCTTCTGAAGTTCTGACATCTCATATTGTCAACAGAGCTATAGCATCAACTCACTCTCAGAGTGGCAGTCCCCTTAAAATCTGAAAGTAAATGTGTGCTGAAATATGGGAGAGAGGACTATTTATTTTTATTTCTTCCAATTGGGTGAAAGTGTGGCTTTTTTTTCTCCAGGAAGATGTGTCCCTAGTCACCATAAGAGCACCAAAAAGGGAACCTGAACACAAAGGCAGGATGAAGAAAGTTTGTCAGGTTCACAATATTTTAGAGAATAAGAAAAAAATAAAGCTTGTTTAGGTGATACTGGAAGATTAAATATGGGCAAACATTTAACAATGGAGTGAGAATGTAAGGAGAGGCATTTCAAAGTAGGAATAGAGAAAAATATGCAGAAAAAAAATAATATCAGGAAAAGGTGTAGACCAGAAAACACTGAGAAGAAATGTCAGGAACCCTGCCAAAAAAGAAAACTGTCAACTTAATTGATCTTGAACCTATTTCAAAGGCAGAGAAGAGTAGATGAGCAAGAAGGAAGTGAGCAAGAAGGAAGAAGAGATGTATGTTAATCTTTTTCCCCTCCTCTTCCAAATTCCAATAGCCTCCAAAGTATGCATGACTTTTTAGAACTCCAATATTTATCATAGTTCTATTTCCATCCTAGTCGCAAGTAAATATTGAAAAAAAAAATCCAAGAAAATGCCAAAAAATTGAAGTTATACACTTAACCACTGTTCATCTCGTCAGCTTTTTTCCTTTTTTTAATAGTGATATTTAAAAAGATACAAAACATTAGTTCCGTATAATGGTACAATCCCAACAATATTTTGAGGGGTATTATTACTGTATGTGCTGTTTTTATACAAAATGGATAGCAAAAAAGATAAAATCACTTATACAGAGCATCAAGGATCCCTTTGGTACCTTGTCTGCCTAAAGCTACCTGCATTCTCTTTACAGTTCAGATACCACATCTTTAAAAGTGTGTACTCGAGTAAGCTGAGTATGAAGTTTTCTGGCATTGTCAATATGTAGCTGCATCACAGATAAGACAATGTCTGTCTTCCTTTATCATATCTTCTCACTCATTCCTCAAACTGCAGGCTGGTTGTTACGGTATTCTCCAAGATTAAGAACAACCTCATTATTTAAATATAGATGACAATGTTGCTGGAATCAGAATCTCCCAAATTGTGTGCAGCCTAAACTAAAAAAAGCATCTACAGAATGCTTTATTGTTGAATATGTATGAATTTTATCTTGTGGGTTCTCAGTCATATGCACCTTCTCTAATTGAGATGCTACAATTATTTACTATGGGGTTGCTTTTTTTTAATACAGATATTTAAGTTTCAGAGGACCAAGGTTTCTAAAATTGCAAACAGTATTTATCATGACCTGTGCCCTTGGTATAAGTGAGTATGGACTGCAGTGAAAAGATCGGAGGAAAATAGCTATTTAATAAGAGCAGAAATATTTTCTTAATCAAAGAATCTACCAGCCAAGTCACAGTCTCTGAGTCTAGACCCACAAAAACTGAGTAATACAAAAGGACAGTTCAAAGAGAAAAAAAAAAAACCAAAACAGCCAGACAAGGACATAGACATTAGAAATGGTAGAAGTTCAGAGGCATTCACATTCATCAAAGTTTCAGTCCCTTTCCAGTTCTCAAAGCAGACATTCGCACAATGGGCAAATTGAAATGATTTAGCCATTTCAAATTAAGTGTGGTCTTCCCGCAAATACTTTTGTCTCTTTTAGCAGAAGCAAATTGTTTATATTAGTCTTTCAACCTGAATTGTTATTTTATTGAAAAATGTCATTTTTTCAAATGAAAATTGTTCATGGTCTCAATGTTTTAAACCAGTCCCTTCTGTTTACACTGCACACTATCACACTGTTCCACTGTAATTGTATACTTGGGAGGAAGAGGTCAAGGATCCTAACCTCATTTTAACTAAGTATCAAAATAATGTGAGACTTGCAAGTGTGGCCTCAGTCAAGAGTTTGTAAGAAGACACAATTAACAAATTAAGTTGAATGTACTTCACATGTTTTGAATGTCCATACAAACAACAGTGCAACACCCTGTCAAACAGACCAAGCACTGAAACATAACCAAAGTGACCAAAGAGATGGATGAGTCCTACGCTTCATTGGAATAAGAAGTTAGGCATTAGAGGTGACCCTTGCCTCATACAGATACAATCACTCAACTAAGGAAGTGGAAACTTGTATTCTAATTCAGTGTGGACTGAACCTTTCCTGCACAAAGAAGAAACAAAAAGCTTGAGGAGAAAACTAAACCTGGATGAATTCTGGAGCTTTCAGTTTGAGTGGAAAACCGTAAATGATAATAATTTCCACCCAAAAGGAATTAAGACAACTTAAAACCTAATGATCAGCTTAGAGAAAAACTTCTATGTAAGAAAGTCTCAGTTCTTCAATAGAAGTTTTTAAGTTTTCTAAAAAAATGCAATAAAATGCATAATATATGTATAAAAACCAAAAACATGACTGATACATTATCAGAAAACTGCAATTTAGATGAAAGAGAGAATGGAGAGCAAGATGAGAAGAAACCTTCCTATGCCATTTTAAATCACTTAAATACAATTTTTTATTTCTTCAGTTTACAAACAAGCTGTAATTGTGTTATCCTCTTAGCACATCACATAGTTCACAGAGTGCTAAGTGGAACAGAGAAAAAATGTTGAGACTTTAGAAGTAAGGGAAAGGAAACTTCCCAGGAATGAGGAGTTGAACAATGCTTGCCACATATCAGCATGCCTGTCCCCTGACTGAAAACAAGCCTGGAAGCAAGAAAGCTCCTGCTTTTGAATTTCCTATATATTTAAGTATCTAATTACTATTTTTAACATGATACATTGCTTTGATGAAATACAGAAGTCCAATTATCTGCAACTTCTACAATAAATTTAATATTATATTAAATGTTTCTGGATTTAACAGTTTTCTAGAGCAACTACCTTTTACTGGCATGTCAAAAGTAACCATGTAACATGAAATTGGATGCTTTAGCAAAACAGCATGGGTAATGAAGCTCTCAAAACAATTAAAATATACATGGGGAGAAGTAGAAATTTTTGTTCCAATTGATGATTTCAAATAAGTCCTCTCCTCTCTTTGTCCAGTTACAAAAACAGTATCACTAAAACTCAAAGAAATATTTTCATGTATTCCTTATATAAATATTTTATCACTTCTTCTTAGGGGATAAAACTGTATTTTCAAGCTCATAGTATAAAAATTCAGGAAAATACACAAAATATTGACAATTAGAAAGTTTTACACTATAAAATTTAATTGCCAAAGTCCTTCTGCTCCACAAAAGTTAGTTAACGCAATAGCATCTTTCCATTTTGAGAAACAGGGTACTTGATGTCAAGTTATTAAAACCATCTCAGAACTAATAGCACAGATTTAGTATTAAAAAGAAGCTCTAAGTCTCAGGGTAAATCTTCCTTTGAAAGCATTTATTGATCTTTCCTTCACCACACTGTTCACCATTTCTGTAAAGCAATATGTTTGAGAATGGTGATGTAAGCAATGAATAAGTCACTAATGACAAGTGGGTAATAAATAATGACTGTCAGAGTTTCAGAGAACACAGAACTGGTCTCCAAAGGATAAGAGTAATCCTGAAGGTGGCCAAAAGGGTTATTCTAGCACAAAACCACCAAAATTACTGGAAATCTGCAGTGGTCTACAGAGAGTTTGGGCATATGAAAGAAAAAAAATACTGGACAAACTGTAGCACAATGAAACATGACTATATGAACAAGAAAGTTAAAAAAATTAATCCTAGTAATTATAAACCAACAGCATCTAGCTCTGTAAAATCACAAACATTACAATTTAAACTCAAGATCTACAAAACATTATATATCTATATAGATTAATCCTGATACATTGGCCAGGGAACACAGAAGTTGAAAAAAGCCAAGACAAGAAAGCCAGTTAGTTTAATGTACCTCATGGATGATATATTCTGCAATAAACGGTGCTTTCATGAAACACAATGGTATCACTGTTCTAGATACTGAAAGTACACTACCAAGAAAAGAAAGGGGATTGTGGGTAATACAGAAGACAGCAAAGCAAAATGCCTAAGGAATGTAGAACAAACAGGTCTGTAAGATAACATTTCAAAGGAAAAGTCTTAATTTGTTTTCAGTTCCTAACTCTTCAGTATCTACTGTCACTTTGTTGTAATTTTATTGGTATTTCAGGAGGATATTATCTATATTTCTCGTGCTTATAAAAACAGGCCATCAAGTAACCAAGTAAAGCCTAAATACTAATGTTTTTCTTTAAAAATATTGTATCATTGAAGACTCTCATGTGATCAAGTTCAAGAGAAAGAATGTCTTAAAAGTAAAATAAAAAAAGTCTTAAAAAGAATACCCTAAAAATAAAGGAAGTCTTAAAACTTAAATATAATCATAAAGGCATAATAATATGCCCTAGGGTCATAAAAAAAGTCTCATAAATGTCTTCAGCAAGAAAAGTCAATATTTCTTTTGCTATGTCAAATAATGTTCCAATTTCGATTGCAGGATTTGTTTTTCTTCATGTAACTAGTGCTATTGTGTAGGCAACTGTTAACCAAGCAAATTGGAATATATATATATATATATATATATATATATATATGTATGTATATAATGTATAAAATATATACCAAACATTCAGTCTTCATATTTTTTGGTATTTCAAAATTAAAGAAATACAAACAATTAAAATTAAGACAGTCATCAGAAATACCCTCAACTGCTCTGCATCACCTTAGATTTTATGAAAGAACATTTGAAATTTATTTAACAATCTTAAGCAAGTTATAGATTTTCTTTAAACATGTACTCTATTAAAGATTTGAGTCACAGATCACATAATCCAACTAAATGAAAAGAAGCATGGTACTTTAGGGAGAGGCAATGATTGGGGTAAACTCATCTACATTTTAGAGTAAAAACATAAAAGTATGTGGACTAAACACAACATTTCCTATAAGCATTTGCACTGGCTACATTGCCACTTCATTGACCAGTTTGGTAAATTATGTCAGCTCTCAACAGACAGAAAAGCTGTAATGCATTGCCTCCAGTATTGTAATCAGTATTTATCGCTATTTTAATTATGCTCAACGTTAATTGGCAAGTTTCATTTCAATAAAACACACCTAATTCATTTTTCCAGATCAACAACATCTTCTCTATCTCAAAGGTTACAGTTTAAAACTAAAACCTTTTATCACTGCTAATCAAATCACACACAATTCACCTGTATTTGTTTTCTAAATTAAACTATTATTTTAATGAAGAATTCATTTTCTATGCAAAATTCCCACTGACAGACACACTGTAAGACACATTTATTTAAAAAGAGTGAAGTGTGAAGTTCCAATAAAACTATAAAAATAATCTCAAAGTATTTCTTTAATGTAGAAATTTGTATTGCCTTTCTTTCCCAATAACCATTTCTAAGCTTCCTTCATGAAGTAACTTCAAAAATTCAACTCTGAAAATGAAAATAAACTTTAAAAATTATAAAAATCCATGGTTTGGCTATGCTGTTTTTAAAAAACCTCACTTATTTTACCGTAAGAATCCTCCGATGAGTAAAGAAGCTCATTAACAAAAATGATCTCTACCCTGCCCCAATTTAGTAGAATTTATTAATAGTCACTTTACTCAGATAACATGGGTAACATTTCTGCTTCTGAAATAGCATTATATAACTGGATACAATATAGTAAATATGGGCTGTTTTCTGGATTAGTCAGTGCACGTTATGCCATAATAGTTGCTTCCTCCAGTAACATTTCAGTATTAAAAAAATCTCGTGGCAAGAAGTAGACATATGACTACAGGCTAGTGATTACCCACAAAATAGAAAAAAATCAAAGCTTCTACACACTACACTTCTGAAGAATCTCACCTCCTAATTTAATATTAAATTAGTCCTCCTCTTCATTTATTACCATATCTCAAATATTGTAAGTGGTTCATGACGTATTATTTACTCCACCAAAATTCCCACCACTTGTTACACAGAAAAAAGGGTCTTCAAAAGTGGAAAGTTCATGCACTCATCCATCTATCCATGCAGACATGCAGTTGGATACAAATGTTCCAAACTAACTAAGGCATGTGGTCAGTCGTGTGCTTTACACAAATCATTAGAGATACAGGAATGTTTTGAATAGCCATCTATGGTTACATCATTAACTATAATTTACTGCAATGACTTATGAATTTCATTTCATGGAAGTCCATTAAGAGTATGTTCTACATGTACATTAACACTCCCCATCATAAAGTAAGCCATTTAACTTTTCACAGAGTGACTTTTATGATGCTGTTACAGAAGCAACTAATTGTAGTTAAAGCATTTATTTTTTAAAAGGTCATTCTTTTTTACTGCAGTTTATAATATTTAAATGGCAGCTCATGGGTGTGAATGTGCACGTATGAGAATGCAGGGATCATGTGTGTTCAATACTGAACATGTCCAACAAGTTCTGCAGAAAACACAGACTAAAAAGTTATTTGCATATTAAGCTACAATGAGTTAAAAGAGAAATCTAAATTGTAAATGAGTTTTGGAGACAAATCAATGCTAATGAACAACAATTACTTCAGTCACAGTGTGAATTAAAACAACATCATTAATAAAGCTTAGGTGCTCTGCTGGCAAGCATGTCTTTAGTCCCTGGCAGATCATGTAAGATCTAAATTAGGAGAAATAGCAAGCACAAAGGAAGTACGTTTAAAATTATTTTGTTGTGATACTCCACTTCAAACAAAAGCTTCAGGAAAGCCTACAAAACTCAGAAAATCCCATCCAGTCATTTTAACGACTGCCTTGAATGAATGCCTCATAAAATATCAGATTTGCACTAGGTAATGACAGAAGATCTTATAAACCTAGAAGATGAGTCAGAACAGCCTCTTTTGTTCCCTTGCTTGCATATGAAACAGTCAGTCAAAAATCAGAATCTTTCCTTAAGAAAAAAGGGGCTCTTCTTTGAGCTAAAAATAAGTCTAAGCATCCTGTTCTTTACCTAATGCTCAAAACCAGCTGCAGGTAGTAACCATGTAGGGAGAAACTACAGAGGGCACTGTTGTATCAGTTTTTAACAGTTACAATGGTGTAAGGGGCCCAAGCATAGAAGATTGTCAGAAAAATAAATAACTGACTAAAGAAAGAATCCGGAGTTAGGAGAGCATGCAAATGCACTAAACCTAAAACAATAATAAGGCAAAAACATTGAAGCTGTATTTCTGAAGGAAAATGGACTGAAAGAAAAGTTCATGTAACAGACTGTCAGGCTGATAGGAATACTGCAGTGCACACATTTGGCATTTTCCTTTGTAGTGCTTTCTATGGAAAAGGTAACTAATCATATTGTCGCCTTATCCTTTGCAAACAGCAACCTATTACTGGAATCCCACTCATAATCAATATGAAAATGAGTGATGAGTGTTATGCAATTCTTCCACAGGCAGAATTTATCAACAGAAAGAATATCTTCACATTATACAGTCCTTTCATAGTGTAAAAGGCCAGTTCTCTTTTATTCCTTTTCATGACACTTACAAATCAATCATTTATATTTTGAAAGCAGTAACACTGGTACAATATAAACCAAATTAAATCCCACCCTTTCCAGAAGAAGTACCTTTAAATATAGTAATCAAAACCAGCCAGTGTCCAGCTGAAAATAACGCAACCCTGAAATTGCTGTATGCTTGACATTCATATGAAAGGGGAAAGTATGTTAAATAAGTCAGCGTAAATACCTTAGTATATCTATGCAAAACTATTTTCATACAACAAACGGGCTTCAGAGATACAAATATTTATGAAAACAAATTTGATAAATGTTTTACTGTTAGTTTACATGAAAGTCTGCCTGTCTTTGATCTTATTTTATTAGAAATAACTCCAATTACATTTTTTAATGTAATAAATTTTGAAATGCATTTTAGCACTGCCTAATGAGAATTGCAAATAATATAAAACAGCCAGCTACAAAGCAGTACAGAACAATTGATGTTTTGTAAATTTTTCGCTCTTGTATTTTAAAAGCATTATTAAGATGTGAATTATGAAAGAGAAGTACTGAAATAAGATATGGACAGTATCAATCATTTAATGAGACTTCAGAGAAGAAAGGTGTTACTTTTTTTCCACATTGTGGTAGTAAAACCCACAAGCAGCATGTTTTGCAGTATTACAGCAAAAAACCATGGGACTTCTATGAACACCGACTCAAACTCACATTTAAAGAGTACTACATGGAAGGTAATTTGAAATTAAGTTAGGCAATGATTTTTTAATAAACCAAAGAATAAATGTTAACAGAAAAGATGCTCAAGCAAATGAAACATACCAGAAAATTGTCTAAAGCTATGTGAATGAGTGAACAAAACAAACAAAATCAAAACCACAGACGGTGCCTGTGGATACTCACTCACATCCACATCCATAAGAACTGTGATGGTAACTGTGAAAGAATTGTGTCTCTAAGCATGCAAAGACAGATGTACTACATGAAAGGAAACTGCCACAGAAAATGAAAACCTAATTTTTTTTAGAAATTGCAAACCCAGCAACGTAAATATATTGACTAAGCAAGACCTCAGTTCCCTCACAGACACTGAGACCAGAATTTCTAAGTGATTTCAGGAATTGTTTCAAGGAACTTATTAACAAAAGATAAAACAAAAACTAATGTCCATGTCAGAAATGGGTTTCATCCAGGTTTTGCCAATTCTGCCTTCCAAACAGGCCCTGTATGTGCAATACTAAGTGAAAAATTTTGCTACATTTCAAATTCATATATGCTGTCTTTAGCCTAATTCTGTTCCTAAACCAGAATTATTTTAAAATTGCTTAGCATTCTACCAGTCTAGTAATCTCTTTTCATCAGCATTCTTTATGGCAAAGTTTTACTAAAATAAAGTTTCCTCTTATTTTGTTGTTTCCAGCTATGGATAAAAATTCACTAGTATTACTTTTATACACCTTTTTTAAGTGTATATGATTGCAGGCAGACAGGCAGTTTGCACATGTAAAAAAACCTAACGGTTTATTAGATACAGAGTATTGATAAAAGAAATGCATAAATGTCTATTAACCTACTATATACACTCTATGACACTAGGTAAAGTTCTCAAGGCATAAAACACGCCTCTTCTATGCAAAACTTAACTGCATTTGAAGGCAGAAATTTGCAGTGCATTCCTAGAGACATGCAGTTGGATACAAATGGGGCTGCTTCAGAGACTGCTGCATCTATGCCCATCACTTAAATACACTTCAAATGATGAAAAAAGTTTTGATAATGTTTACAAAATTGACTTAAACATCTTAATGCATTTTTCCATTTAACTACAATAACGAATGCCAAAATGTTACTAGATAACTCTCTAAATATTCAAGATATTTAACAAGATATTTAAGGTTCCTTTCTCCCTCTGCAATACAACACATTAAAACCAATTTTACTATCGTAATTTATTCAAAGCTTGATTATGAGCAATAGCTGTGAGAAGAAACACAGCATTGTTGATTCATATACAAGCATTTCACTTAACTACATTGGATAATAGATGTGCTCCTAAAGGAGTATAAAAGCAAAGTGATTAGAAGTCATTATTGTTAATTAGCATTCACTTTACATTTATAGGGATGAACCTTTTCTGTGTCGAACAAATGGAAAGCTTTTATATGAAAGTCTATCAAACCTGGTCAAGGTAGGCAATGAAATAAATGTCAGTGACCAGTAAGTTGAATTCAAAACAACAATAACAAAGAAAGCAAAACAAAATCTAAGGATGTATCATCATCCAATTAGTGAGATTCAGTTTTTAAACAGGAAAAGGTCTGAAGGGAACGAGCAAAACTGGAAACTCATACTTCACATTCTGCAATCTCACTGATAAAAGGAGGAAATGTGTGTTTATCAAACTTGCTGCGAGTGCATGGTTCATTTGGAGTCCTGTAAACAATGCCTGGCTGTCCATTCCCAAATACATGTGAGAATCTTGCAACCCAGAACATCATATTCAGCAGGCAAGGTCACAGTAGAGATGCCCTGGAAATGGGAAATTAGGAAAACCTGGCAATCAGAGGTTTCAAGCTGACCAGAACAAGCCCTCAGGGTTGCTTACCATCTTTCACCACCAGCCTGACTGTCTCTGCTTATTCAGTATTAACACAACAAGACAGGGAGTGAATGGAAAGAACTCCACACACCTAACGGGGAGAAATACAGTGACTTTTTTGTTTACACAAAACTCAACATTTCTCACAGTAAGAAACTACCTTGAAGATATTGCCGAAGATCCTCCTCAAAAACAAAAAATTAAAATCCTGACCATGCCTGAACTGGTCAGATGAGACACACAGAATTTCAGACATCCTACTGATTAAAAAATTTTCTTTGTCCCATCTCATTTTAAAATTCATACAAAACCCCCCCAACAACTAAATAAACCCTGTGTTTTGAATGAAACAAGATACATAATTATTTTTATACTGCTTAAATCACACCCAACTATGCAATTACTTCTTATCCTCTTCCCTTGATTCACACTTTTATTCACTGCTAATGACAACAGTCATTCCCAAGGTGGAGGAAGCTATGGAACTCCAATCCAGAATTAATTAAAAGAAAAAATAACATGATTAATAAATTGTAATAATTTAATATGATGAGGGTAAAGGAACAATCCAAATCCTTGCAGATAAAAATTTATTCATTATAAAAAGTGGAGGAACCAAGTCTATGAAAAAACACAGCAAATATTTTCTCTCAAAAAAAAAAATCTTATTTTATCAAGAAGCACAGCTATTTATTTCTTGTCAGTGTAGACAACCACTTCATACAATTTCTAAAAGTTCTCATTTAACTTGCATGTTTAAAGACAAAAAGAACTAAGCTAGGAGATGTGGTCTCCAAATGTTCATTAAATCTACACAACTACTAAAGGGCCCAGTCAATAATTTCCATTGTTTTATCTATCACGGTTTCCCTCAACTGGGCACTGAGCAGTTTTTACCATTTTTTTTCTATACTTATAATTTCACTTGCCATACAAAAATTCTGTATTTGAACTGTTGAATTAGATATAATCTATCAATATATTAAAGGTACAGTTATTTGCAATGATCATAATGCGGGCAACAAAAATTATGGAGAAGTGATTATTTTGAAAATTCAGATAAAGAAAAGTACCTCTTTGCATAATTTAATCTTTCTCCAAAATATTGAGAAACACAACTCCGAGGTATTAATCCATATATCTACAGACCATTCAAATCATAGCAGGGAAATTTTGTCTTCAATGAAAACATGGGAGATTACTAGAACAGAAATCTTCTTCATGCCTCTGAACTCTCTGAATCCCTTAAGTGAGAAGGGAAAGCTACCTACTTTGTCTGAACTCATAAACTACAAAAGTAATTTGGTGAAGAGCACACTGAGGACTTCAATTACAGATTCTTCAAGTCAGTCAGGATTCTACAACTAATCATTATTTGGCATCTTTCAGACTCCTAAGAAATTCTGCAAACCTTATTTGTATGAGTTAAGACTAACTACTGGTCTTTATCATGTACATACTACAACTGAAGCCACGTATACCAGACATCTAAAAATCAAGTGATTATTCCTACATACTCTACAGTTTCTTTAATATGTGTCTTGTAAGAGAATACAATGAAGCAATGCTGTGACAGAATACTATATTACATTTATTAATCTATTTTTCCTGGTAGGAGCACCTAAATCTTTGTACAAAAGTTACAGAAAGTCAGCAATCGCACTGAATCTGAGAACTCATTTCACCCATTGGCCACAGCAGCTGAACTCTGGAGAAGGGTAAAAGAAAGACCATTTCCTTAGCATGGAAGATTATTAGCAATATCAAGGAACTGAAAGTTTTAGGTTCCATGACGTAATTAATCCCTATCTGAAGGCCACAAAATAACCTTACATTTCATCCATTCATCTCAAACCCTGAAGAACTGTTTCCTGAACAAATCTCAAGGAGTTTCACTGAATACCGATGGCACCCAAGTTTCTTCTATTCCACGTGAACCCACACAGCTCAAGTACTTTGTCTGAGATGAAATATCTTAAATAACATCTAAAATGGCATTGCTATTGCAATTTTAACTCTCAGGCAGGAACACTTTCTGTCTTCACTAAACATCAGACTTGGACCATTTAAAAAAATCATGATCCTGTTCTTAAAAAGTAATTATTAAATGCAGGAGTCATTGTATTATTAAGCTCTTTACTTCTGTAACTAAAAAATGTTACTTATTCTTTGTGACTGACTGTTGTAAGATTACTGTTCCAAAATGCAACCATGTTATAGAAAATAAATCTCCTTTCCTTCCACATCTCCTTCTCCTTTTGTTCCATATCACTGATGAAATGAAACAGTGCCACAACCAAAGGCTGTTATTATTCAAATGTTTTATATATCATATATATCCAACATTAATAATTATTTTTCAGTTGATGATCAATGGATGATTTCATAATTAATATTGCTTCAGTCCTGAGAGCTAATATATAAATACATTCCAAGTGAACTCCATATTTTTTGAAAGCTTGCAGATTCTAAATCCACAAAGAGCACAACAAAAAGACTCTGACAGAAATAACATGTTGAAACTTAAAATCCACTAAGAATCCATTTGCATGTTTTATAATAAACATGGGTAAATATAAAAAACTACAAAAATATCAATTTTTAAAATACTAATTTTAAAAAAGCAATTAAGCATGTCATCAAAAAATTTGAAAAAGAAGAGTTAGAAGAATGACATTTGTACCTAGTTCAAGAATTCTACAAATTACTTCAGCAACGGAAACTTACCAAACAAAGGCAAAGACTTATAGAGTAGATAAGGCAAAGAATTTGAAAGAGGACAGAATTGTCTACTGAAAATAAACTATCTTGCATTGGTCTGTTTAGTCTGGAAGCTGCTACAACCACTGCCCTAAACAAAAGGTAAGCCATAGTTCCATAAGATACAGAAAACAATCCCACATTCAACCCATTTAACACCATTTGTATATGTGTTTGCATGAAACATCACTGTATTACTTGAACAAGACCATAATTACATTGAAAAGGGGACAAAACAGTTAAATATTGCCAAAATTGAAATGTCATATGAAAGTTTCACAAAAATGTCTTCATGCTCCAGTCTTTCCTGCCACTAGAGGAAAAGAAATACAGTTTCTCACCACATTTCAAAGACAGTGCCATTATAAAGCCCCTAAAAGATAATTCAGGTAACTGAGAAACTCTAGTGCTTACAGGCTTGGCTAGGAAAATCTCCAATATAGACAATAACAAACATGGACAAACAAGGATATCAGTAATCCCTATTAAGTAACATTGAGAGGGGAATAAATTATTCTTTAGAGTTCAGGATTTACATGTGTCATGAAGTAAATATTCCACTATCAGGTGAAGATTGCACGGTAAGATATATTTAGACATCATATAAGTACTCAGATATGTTTCACAATACGTACTGAATACAGAATCTAAAACATGGCATTATGCAACTAAAAAACAGATATAAATTTCCTTTATACCTATCAATCACCTGGGTTTGTGACAATAAAATTAATAGGTTTACAGTCAATGACAGTCAGTATCACTCACTGAGTCACATATACTAGAACAGGACTGTTGTTCTGGGTTTCACAGAACTGTGAGGGAATATTTAATTCTTTAGAAATCTTGTTCTCATAACACTGTTTGTAAAAACATTGTATACTTCCAAATTCATACAGTTTTTTAAAGTGTTATGTTTTAATTTTTTACTTAGTAAGTACTTGCAATAGAAACATTCTTTGCCAATGGCAAGTAACGTACACTATGTGATTTTGATTTAGACACACCTTTCCTGGAGTCCTGGCCCCAAACCATTTACTGAAAAAAAGAGCTATGTTATTTGACCAGTGTTTTAAAATTACAGTCACTCAAAGATGGTTTTGACAAGGCTTCCACAGAATTCATCCCCTCCCTTCAAGAGAATGCAAATTGACTTCTCTGTTTAAAACTATTAACATTTGGGGAAGAAAAACTCCTGAAGCAAAATCCTCAGTGATTAAGAATTAAATAGTAAAGCTACTAAAAAGCAGTTATTAAAAAATGTGAAAAAATAAAACCAGAAATCTTTCAAAATTATTGCTAACACAGAAAAAAAGTTAGTAGTCTTCTGAAAACTAAAATACCACAGTTGCTGTAGTTTATTTCTCCTCATAATTTTGCAATTTTTCATCAAAATATGCAAGACACTTACTGAAACTTTTGTATCAGAATTTCATAGCTAGGTTGTACTGTAAAGACATCATTATACAAAGTCTAACATAAAGGCAGTATATTGTTAATATTTATAACTTGAAGATATCATATAGTGCGCTTAATATTTCTATGCAGGAAATAAATCGTTATTTAGTTCCAGACAACATGATAACTTTTCTTTCAGCTATAGTTATAATTATCATGTACAAACTTCCAAAGCAGAAGTTGTCAAGATTTAACACTAGCATTAATTTATGTCAGGGATCCATTCCTCCAAAGACAGCAAGAACTGTAGAGGAAGTATCATCTTAATTGCCACTAATTTGCCCATTTTTAATTAAATTGATCAGTAATTTATTACCCTGTCCAGCAGCAGAAAGCTGTTAGCATGCAGCTTCAAGAGACAGTAGATATCAGTTCTTCTATCATGATTCAAAAATAATTTAAAACTGCTGTATCGTATTTCTTTCGATTCCTGTATTGCAGGATATGCACATTCCATTTAAAACCTCTGTGAAGCACTCTAGAGCATAATCATAGAATCATTTAGGTTTCAAAATCCCTTGAAATCATTGAGTCCAACCATTAACCTAACACTGCCAAGTCCACCACTAAACCAGGTCTCTAGGCACCCAGTCCACACAACTTTTAAATGCCTCCAGAGACAGTGACTCAACCACTTCCCTAAGCAGCCTGTTCCAATGCTTGACACCCTTTCAGTAAACAAATGTTTCCTAATATCCACCCTAAGCCTCCCCAGCACAACTAGAGGCTATACCACCTACATGAACTATTCTCCTGTGCTGTAGTCTCATACTCCAACACAGGTCTACGATCTTGATTTTACTTTAGAAGAAGATAATTTCCTTGCCAAAAATGTTTACAAGATTTGACTCCAAGATGGGTTAGGAAGTGATCTGTATTCAAGCCAGATTCTTAGGTCTTATCTGCAATTTGATTTTTTTTTTTTCAACTGAATACAGAATAGAGCCTGAAGTACTTAGGTTCATGAATCTCGATTATGATTTTAGTGAAGGAAAGCGAGCTAGAAAATCTTCAATACCTGACATGCAGACTACAAACACCTTTATCTGAAGTTTCATTAAGTAGTCTATACCAGTTTGATCAATAAAATCACATATTTTACTTTCTTTAAAATAGCAGTTATGATTTTCTGAACAGTGGTTTTAGTACTGCACACAGCAGCAATCAACACGATTAGCTGGAATGGACATAGCATGTTCACTCAAACTCTGTAGAAAACCTCTAGAGTCAACAGGAGGTCTTCTGTTTTTTCCAATGAGGTCTGACTTAGTATTGGTAGAAATAAAGTACTATATGAAAGATTTTGAAAAACAACAGAGAATAAATTTTAAGTGGTTTAGAAAGTGGGTTCATTGTCTCTTTTTAATTCATTTTATAGCTAAAAAGGATTGATATATGTTATTGCTATTGTGTCATATATTTGAACACAATCAGAGGGCCACCAGAATCAAAACTATCATTGTGAAATATTCCATAATACTTAGAGAATGACATGCAACATAGAAACAAATAAGAGATTCTGGTTTACACATCATAAGTGTACTCAAATAGAAATGTCTAGACATTACTTCCCACACATTGATAAATGCACAAAATCCAAAAGATCTCTCATTACAGTAATCAAGCAATACATTATTACAAGTGCAAAATAAACTAAATATTCTATTTATAGATGATTGTCACAATTGCGTTTTTTGTTGTACATGCCAAGCTCCTGTTACAGGTGTTTTCACTAAACAGGAAAAAGATTTTGGCTTGAAATGAGGATTAATAAGTGTAATTTACATTGGCAGAAAAGGAATACAGTTATATCATATATTTACAGAACAAAGAAAAAGAAAGGAATAGAAATAAAACTTGTAGAAGTCCATTTTTTTCTTAAAGTTCACCTTAAATACTTAAGTGGATCATTTACTTAAATTCATAAATTAATTAAGCAATATAATTATCCCCAACGATATAATTGCTTTCAATCAACATACCTTAACAAGTTTCATGAGCTGGTAAAGGTCTTCAACCTCATCTTCCTGGCATGCAGTATACACTCTTCCAGTATTTACACTGGTACCTTTTATAAAACCACAATAGAGTGGCAAATCCATTGCGTCAGCATATAGGTCAATGGCATGGTGTCCTACTGTCTGATACATATAGCTGTCCAATTCATCAGTCTGCCCTGCCACAATTAAGAAAACAACCACATTAGGTACATTGTTGCAACAATTACAGATAATCACAATACTACAAAGTACTGAGAAAATCTAAATGTTAATATTTTTCAGTTCACAAACAGATGTTTGGTGACAACACCACTATAAACATGGAAAAAAAAAATAGATTTCTCCACCCAACAGACGTATGGAGAGGAAGACATCTGTCACAAACATGCTGCCTATTTGCAAATTGTGGTGCCTTTCCTTCTTCCTGCTTCATCCAAAAAATCTCCTATCAATTCAATTCTGCTTCCATTCACATGGTAATTTTTAATAGGAATACAGGACAGAGGCACAAACTCAGATGTATTTCAACACACTTGGATCAAGAAATTTGTAATGCACTGCAACACTGAGAACAAGCTATAGTCTGTCAAAATTTACAAAAACTTTACTGTTAAAATTGTTATCATGGTCATCACAAAAGGAGACTATTTCTGCTTAGGTAGAATAAAAGTAGAGCACTATAATGTTTTGACACTGTTTATTAAGCAAAAAGCTTATTTCCTTAACCATGAAGAAAAAATTAACCAAATTTTCTTACAAGCAGTTTGCAGCCAGCAGAGGAAAAAGCAGCTACAAATGCAGGTATCACGGATTAGAATTATGTCTCAAACTATACAATAAGTAATTTACACATAATTTTTTTTCAGATAATATTTCTAACAGATTGATAAAATAATAAATTATTATTGGTGAAATCTCCATTTTATTACAAGCTAACACAGTTCACTATTTTAATGCTAATTTTAACTCTGGTACTTCTCTGAATTTACATAGAGACATCAAGCATTTCTGCTGTACACATGTGTAGCACATCTTGCAAACAAGGTGGTCTATAACTGACCAATATAACTAGTTTGTGATGGAAGAATTAGGTCAGTCACCTTTGATGCCACACAACCGATATGGTTCTGCACAAAACAGACAAATCTAAACCCCTAATCACAACTAATCAACCTAGACCAGAATAGCAGACTTAAAGGAATATTCAGTGGTTTCAAGATACATGAATATGACAAGGTCTTTAAGTGATATTCTGCTTAGAATACACAGTTTCTTTATTAATTGAGACTCTCCAGGCAACAGTGGGACAAGATAAAATAAAAAGAATGGCATAGAATCCACTATTGCCTGAAGCACCTCAATTAACTTTCTATAAAATTTCCAACTACACACTTAAAGAGAGCATGTTATGATTTTAATGATAATATTCTACATTTCTGATGAGGATAAATTAGTTGGAAGACAACATATTTCAACAAGATTAGAGATTATTATGTCCTAGCTACCCAGAAAATAAATTTTTCCTATACTCTCCTAGCATTTTCCAGTTCTGCCCATGACTCATTTGTGATTGCAGCCCCCTTTTTCCTTCCCTTTCTGTGTACCGTCCTACTATTAGAGTTACCAAATACCATACTTAATTGCTTAACATATGTTGAACAGTGAACCTAGTTAACACACTTTAGCATTCTCCCCTACCAACTGGAAACAACTCACTTGCTTTTCCAGTCTCACTTCAATTTGTGCTTTAGTCCAATATACAAATACTTAGTTCACTCTCTCACCTCACACTGACTACCTGAGTTTCTCCCATTCTTTTTCATAGAAATAAAGTGGAGCCCATGAGGAACTGATCAAAAAATCATTCCAGCCTAAAAAGAAGGAAAGAAGCAGGAAAAATATGTGCATCAAGGTCAATTCCAAGCCACATCAGTTCCTCAATGGAATTCACAGATGCTGGGTTAGAATAATGGAGAAAGACAAACAAAGATAAAAATGGATGAGCAGCAGCACAATGGCACATTTTTGTTAGCTGGAATGGTTTACAGCATTCAGTTTAGCACCAGTTTAGAGAATTTCTAGAAGTACAGTGCTAGTTTTGGTTGATGACATCATCTATCAGCTTTTAGCATTTGTGCTACTGACTTCACACGACCCCTTTGTTTACCACCAGGATATCAATATTCTCATTTTCAAATTGTGTAAGACTTTTTTTAATTGATCTTCTCTTCTCGTGGGCTTTTTTTTTCCCTTTAAGGGAAAATATACTTAATACATCTCCATAGCATTTTCTTTTTCATACTTCTTTCAAGTTTGTATGTTTGCCTTTAATATGCAAAACCAGACAAAAACATATATAGGAACTTAATTCAGGCATGGTTGTGAGGCCATTGTTTTTAACCTATTTTTAAAAAATTTCCTGTAAGAAATGTGGCTTTCATACCTGTATTTTCAGCAGGTCTTAAATTGGCTAGAGCAACAATCTGATGCCCAGCAGCAACACATTGCATCATATTGTAACAACTGTCCTTCCCACCACTGTAAGGAAAAGAAAATAGTGGCAATTAAAAGTATAAATAGAAGTTTTAGCCCCTTATAACTTTTAACTGACTGTTCAAAAATAAGTATTATCAGAACTGTTTATAAATTTTGAAATACAAAGAGCTGTAGAATAGTAACAGTAGAAAAATAATTATTTCACCATACATTTACTACATATGTATAGTGCCTAAATACAGTAACCATAAAGCACATAAAAAGTTTTATATCTTACTATTAATCTGAGAGGTTACATGAAGAAGAGTTACTGACACTGGAATCTCTTCAAAGACTCTCTTATTCCAGAGACGAATTACTCTGTACTCATTACTAGTTAGTTACCAGCATCAGTAATCCTTTAAAATTAGGTCTGTCATGTAGAGGTGATGCCCAGGGACACATTTTAGTGGTGAACTTGGCAGTGTTAGGTTAATGGCTGGACTCAATACCTTTGAGATCTTCTCCAACTCCATGGATCCTATGTCAGAAATAACATTTCTCCATCATGGGATATGTTACCTAAACCTTCAACATTTTGAACATACTTGCCATTCTCAAAAACTTTACTACTTTAAAACTTTACTACAGGCAGTAGTTTCAGTTGACACTGCATAGAACATACGAATTTTTAACTGCATTTCACTATAGATAAAAATGATTAATGCTATAAAAGCAACTACAACCACACTCTTGTTTGAGGCCAAGAGATAATACTCCAAAAGAGAGGATACAATTAATTTTGACATTCATTCAAGATCTACAGGAACCTTTTCCGCTATCAGTGACAAAATAATTCTGTTCTCTTGATGTAACTGAAAAAGTATCTCTATGGATTTTAATCAGTAGAAAAAGAAACATTACAATCTACAATAAAAGTGCTCTAGAATACACACTGCTTAAAAGATCCATGTTCAGACTTGTGGCCTTCAAAGTACAACTACAGGTGGATATTCTATGCAGCTTCTGCACATGCTAAGGCACAAAAACCATGGCAGGAACTGCAACTGAGATCTATACAAGCTCTGAAAAACTGAATTTTCTTTTAGAATCACTGAGACACGCACAGGAGAACACATAGCACAAGCAGTCATTGCTACAATAGACCACTGTGTTCCTTGTAGTCACACTATTACTATTTCTACCTGAAAAGGAGCTGGAGCAAGATAGGGCTTGGCCTCTTCAAACAGAAAACAAGTGAAGAACAAGAGGAAATGGCCTCAAGCTGCACCAGGGGAGGTTCAAGTTGGACATCAGGAAGAATTTCTTCATGGGAAGGGTTGTCAAGCATTTGAATGGGCTGCCCAGGGAGGTGGTGCAGTTGCCACCCCTGGAGATATTCAAGAAATGACTGGACATGGTGCTACGGCCTAATGAACAAGTGGTGATCGGTCAAGTGTTGGACTTTATAATCTTGGAGCTCTTTTCCAAACAAAATGATTTTGTGATTTTGAAACAAACTTCTTCAGAATTTCCAGCTTTAAGCTCTCCCCTTTATCTAGCCCTCTACACAAAAGCTTGAAAGTGCCCTAGAAGAATGCAACCCTTTAGCTATTCCCCTCAATCTCTGCTTTTAACCATGCAAAAATTCTGTATGCTGTCTTGAATTTATTGTGTAATTCAAACTTGAAGTAGAAATAGTGCAAAACATGGCATCCTTTTGTACTTAACAGATTTTCATAAAGCAGTTGCTTCTGTTTCAGTGCTAAAAAGTAAATATTAATATGATAAAATCCTACTTGGAAGGTCCATCTCTACTTAACATTCTTATAATGCATACTGGAACTTTCTTCTAACCTACATGCAGACATAAAAAATTTTAAAATCATACATTCATTACTTTTGGACACTGTTCTTGACAGCTTGAAAATGTAGATAGTATTAATTTTATAGTTTGATCTTCCAGGCTTAACAGAGTAATGAGACAAAGACCCTTTCTTTCTGAATGACTTTATGCTAAAAAATAAAAGTTTCCCACTAGTTCTGATTTCAGCTACAAACAGCACTTCATAAAAACAATTGTATGACAATAGAAAATTGCCTATGCTATTTACGCAATTTTCTTTTTTTTTAATAGAAATTAAAAAATTAAAATGTCACTGGAATAAATCTATTCATCCTTTCAATTAATTTATGTGTATATATATATATACACATAAAGACATTTTAAGATGCATATTGATATACATATTGCTTACATTGGACCACCAGTTAGTAGGTGAAAATCTGTGCTTACTGAATCACATGCTAGTGTCCTGTTATTTATTCTCTGTATTATTTACCATAGCCCTAAAAACTACCAGTACCAAGAAACAAACGACATAGTGCCAACCCACAAGACCTTCCAAACTAAATGTAAAACACAATATGGTTAAGACCAATGAAACCAGAAAGCCCATGCCCATGGGAGGAAGATGGACTCAAAAAAGTCGACAGAAGAGAGATGAAGACAAGTACTGAGATAGCCTGGGGACCCTTCTCAATTCCCAGCACAGAAAAAAATAACAAGGCCTTTTTGTAGAAAGCTCCAAAGTGAGGCCAGTCAGGGTTCTGCAAACATGTTAACAAGCAGGCTTATAAACAAAATACCAGAAGAAAAAAAACCTGGGTAACCGTGAAGATATGAAAGACTTCTAAGCAAAATTCTTTTCTATAGACAAGTATAACCACTTACAGTTAAGAAAATTCAAGAAGAATTTTCAAGAGTTGAAAAACATCATATTTCAGGTTGAAGACTGGCTTTAAAACATTTATGACTTAGCACAAAACAAAATGCAGGGTTTACCCCATAAATACCACCTTAAAACAAGACTATCAACTTTTAGTCTGGCCAACATTCTAAAAGAAAAAAAAAAAAACAGGTTAAAGTAGTTTCATACATAATCCTGACCTTTGCAAAAGTAAGAAGCACTTTTCAAATACTTTTTTTCCCTCTGATCTTTGGCTAGCTCTGTTACAAAGACTTCAGACACTTTGATGTCTCTTTAAAACTCTTCTTAAAACTATTACTGAAACTAAATCCATCCTTGTAAAATAGACCATTAAAATAGCAATTGTGTTAGAAATCTGTTTATAGGATTTTGTTCCATCCTGCCTTTTAACACATTCCTCTGCGTTGAGCATATCCAAGTAAATAATCCAGAAAGACAAAGTCTTATCTATAAAATAAAATTTTAAAAAATTGAAGCTAATTTTCCCTACACCATATTTGAGCAAATCTAGAAAAACAGACATTTCCTGTATTTTCTCCTTTGCATGGGGTTTGGAATGATTTGCAGTTGTTGTGGCCAAACCCCAGTTTCAACAAGGTTTGATATTAGACATTCCCTGAAGAATTTAATACATTAAATGTTTTGGCTTAAGTAAATAGCTACTGCACCCAAAAATAAAAATACACAGCTCACATCTGCATAATTATTTCACACTTAGAGGCTTCCTAGCTTATTCTTTTTTAATTAACTACTGTTTCTTCAAGAAAAACACATATCTGTGCTTATGAGAAAATGTTAGTTTCAAAAAAAAAAAAAAATTACAAGAACTGCAGAAACTAACAAAAAGAAAACTTACAAAAAGAAACTTACAAAAAACACGGGACAGGGGTGGGGGAGATGGCAAACACAGCAACCCCTGACAGACACGGCTGTGTTCAACTCCAATGACTGGAACGAGCTAGCTTCATAATTTTAAAACTGGCAAAATTTAATCTCTCACAAAAAAAAAACAAAACAAAACACACTACAAAAATCTATTCTGAAAGAGCTTAAGATACTTGGAAAGCAAAAGCACCTGGACACTGAACTGCAAATGAACAGAACCCTCTTTTTAGAGCAGGACACGCGGCCCACGCTCTGCGCCCCCGGCGAAGGGACTGCCGGCGGCCCGGGCGGCTCCGGCTCTCGCCTCGCTGCAGACGAGGAGCCCGGGAGACCGGAGAGCAAGCGACTGGGGCAAATAAATGTAGGTCTTGTTTCGGCTCGGGGGGCGGGGGTGTGTTGGTTGGTTTTGGGGGTTGTTTATTTGTTTGGGTTCTGCTTGTCTAATTTTAAAAATACACCGGTTGCTCTTGAATACTGCCATAACACGGGAATCTTCTCAGTCTCTCCCTACGCGCAGGCAGGGACCGGCTCGCCGCGGCACTCGCAGGCGGCCACTCCAGGAGCCATAGGCAGAGCCAAAAGCCGCCTGGGAACGAGTCGCCCGGCCAGGGGAAGGGAGGCAGCAGGAAACGCATGGGCGGGAAGGCCGAGCGGAAAGAGCCGGGCGGGTCTCCCGGGGGGCGCTGGGTGGAGCGCGACCCCCGGGCGGGCAGGGCTTCTCCCCGCGCCCTCTCTCCGCCTGCGAGACGCCCCTCGCTCGCTCACATAGGCGCTCCGTCAGCGCGTTACCTGATCAAAGCCACTACTCTCATGTTGCTCGCAGGCCGGGGGCGGTAACACTGTCAGGGAGGTGGGCGACAGCCGGCGAGAGCAGCGGGGAAGGAGCCCGGTCGCAGAGCCACCCTGGGCTGCGCACGCTGCCGGCTCCTCCGTTGCTACCGCTACCGCTTGGCCGCCTCCCCTCGCCGGGCCCTCCTCCCGGGGCAGGCCGGCAGACTGCCTGCACAGACCGAGGCTCGGCGAGCCGCCGGTCCCCGTGCCCGGGGCGGTGCGCTGCCTCCGCGGCGGGGCTGCGCGGCGGCCGGGGCGGCGCGGCCCCGGCGCGGCCCGGGGGCGGGCGGGAGGAGGGCGCGGACGCGGAGGCAGAGCGCTGGGCGCCTATGGAGGGCAGGGCGGCCGCGCTGGCAGGCCCGGGCCGCCCGTTTGAGGGCACCGGCCGCCTGCCGCTTCCCTGTGACTGCCTATTGCCTTCTGTCCTTCAGCGAAGAACCACGGACCTGCTCCAAGTGACTGCTGCCTGGGGAGCAGGGCCGAGGGAGGCCACCCCTCCCCTTGGGGTGCCCGGCGCAGCGACTGTAGGGCATAGTTGCACCTCCGCCGAGGCCGGGGCAGGGAGGCCAGCAGGGTGGGTAGGAGGTGCTGCGCGGCTTTACAAGTCGCCAGTGATTGCGGACCAGAGATTGCGGCAGCGGGGAGGTTGGAACAGCAAAGCTGACCAGGCTGCCTCGCTGCTCTCCGCTCGCAGGCGAGCACAAGATGTCCATCTGCATACTCGGCTTCAGCTGCTGCTGACCGAAAATCGTATCTCCTCATCTGATCCCTGTTTTGGGCCAATTTTTGACCAATCCCACCACGAAGCACATGACAGACACCCCTGTAGGTTTGCAAGCTAAGTCACAAGCTTACCCAGTGACTTTTTGACACCTGACACACAAGTTGATTTCTTCGCGTCACAGGAGAAACACGTGGGTTAGTTCTCTCGGAGAAACTATTGCTAGACAAACTTCAGGGGTACTGTATCAGCAGATAATGGCATTGCTGTTGGTATTGTGGCAGGGCTTCAAGCAGCAGTCTAAAGGCCCGCTACTTTCGGGGCTTTCGTTCTGGGGCCGGTGAGGCTGAAATGGGTCCGAAGCCACTGGTGCACGCTTGGTTGCCCAGCCTGGCTGGAGCGCGGTGTGCAGCTCAGCGGGACCAGCACAGTGCCTCGGGGTGCCCCGCTCCCCGCAGTGACCAGGAATGCCCATTCATGGTTCCTGCTGAATTTAGTTGCAGCAAACACTGCAGATACCACAAAAAGCTTTGTCCCTCCAGGCTGGGATAAATGCTTTATGCACTGTGAGTGCTAACTTACCAGTCCCCTGTAATGTGATACTATACAATGCTATATAACAATCTGTACTACTCAGTCTTTACATTAGTTCCTTGCACATAGGCTGCTGAGTATGAAGTTCCCAGGAAGAGATAAGATGGAAGAAAGCATTCTAAAAAAACTCACTTTGTTACAGTGATACATAACAATTCCAAAATAAATGCATAGTGAAACAAGTATATAAGTTTGTTTTTCTATGTACAGCTCATGAAACAGCTTGAAAAACCACTTTTTTTTAAGATGATTTTAGTTAGCACATGATTTATACAGTAAATCACTATAAAATAGGAATGAATAATTATGGGCAGATATGAAAGTGATGATGCCTTCCTAAATACACTTTTGAAAAGTTAACAAATGACAATTGATATAAAACTTATTTGCTAAGTAGTTGTGAAGAGGTAGTAAACACAAAATAGATTTTTCTGCGCTGGAATAATTGCAAAAAACTTACATTTGAAAAAAATAAATCTTCAGTTCATGCTTTGACCACCACAGGCTGGCATTATGAAACTGAATGTTTGACTTGCCTTGCAATTGCTTACAGGGTATTTGACTTTCCTACTAGTTTATTGATGATGACATAATGTGTAAATCTTTGAAAGCTTTCTCTGCTCTTCAAAGCATCCTAGGTGATCTAAAATAGGGTGTCTTAGATGTGAAATTCTGATGAAAGCACAGTAATTTTTTTAAGGCTTGGGTCTTCTCTTTTTAGCTCATAAAAGTAATGGAGACCTGTTCTGAACTAAAAGAGAGATTTTTAGCAGGTTACTAAAATGAATGAAACAGTATTGTGTAGTACATGAACTAGTAGAAAATAACCAGACCTCTGAGGAACTGTAAAAAAAGGCAGAACAAAGTTACTTGATTTATTGCCCAGAAAATAAAGAGAGGACAGTAATTTTTTTATACATCACCTCTATATTTTCTGGGTTTGAATGATGCATATTTACTTATTTGTTATCACAAAAAAGAATAATTCGGCTACTAGTTGTGAACCCTTAGAATATGCTTATTTCCGATACTTAGCAATGATACGTGGAAAGTAAAAATCATGTGCATAAATTAATCTACTGCTTTATAAAATGGAGAGGTCATATAATCTGTAGCTGTAATCAGACAACTTTAGAACAAACACTCAATTACTTGTAAAGATCTTTTCTAAGCATTATTATAAGATCTGCAAAGAGTAATTCTCAAGTCCTGCATTTTCAAAAGAATCTGTTATTATTAATCTATTTTTGATACAATGTAGCTGGGCATTGGGGGAATGGTTCTATTGCATTCAGTTCTACAGCTTCCAGAAAAAGCACTTTTCCACAGACTTGTTTGAAGTAGAAGTTAAATACAATACTGTAGAACCAAGGTCTGCTTAATTTACTAGTGCAACTGGAATTTTTGCTGCTACTTGATGAAGACATCAGTAGTTATTTTCACAAATAAAAAAGGGACATTTGGGTCCCAGAATTCGAGAAATATATCAGAACTGAATTAATAAAGTGGGGTTTGAAAACAAATCTGCATTTTACCCAAAAGGATGCTGTTTTCAAATTATGTGGAATATATTCTATGAGAAAATTTGTTTGCTTTCATTTTCCTAATGGAATAGCTCTTGTGTAGTGTCACTGCTCTTAAAAAGTTCTGCCATATGACAGTGGACAAAAGACAGTGCACCATCTCTCAAACTGCTTGCCCCAAGACATTCTGCTGTACTGCCTCAAGCAGCTCAAACAATAAAGTCCACCAAAGCTGCCTTTCATCTTGTGGTAGTACTGGCTAGTTTGTGCAGAAGGCCTGCAATGGCTCAGTGTTTCTTTTTCACCCTTTTCTGCCTAGAAAGTTGAAAATAATGATAATGAATTAGTATAACTGGAGGAACCTGTCAGAGGATTGAAAAAAAGCAATGCAGTATCCCTAATGATCTGGAATAGTTAATTAAGTTCTCTTATAAATGAGTTCCAAAAATAACTTACTTTCAGTAAGTTATTCTGAGAAACAGTCATTTTAGCATACCTGAGCTGCAGTGCTTCTTAGCAAAGGGCCAATTATCTGGTGATTGGCAGTTAAAGGTGAACTAATGAAGTTCTTAATTAAAAGATTTCCTATTATAATCACCAGTAAGTAACAGAATACTGCATATGTAAAGCAGATATAACGTTAGAAGAATATTTCTATGTTGAAACAAAGGTTTTGAAAATCGTCTCTGCTTTGCTTACCAGGTCCAGAACGGGAATGTTAGAGTTTTCACGGGTGCTGCTGGCAGTGTGCCACTATTGGCCTTTATTAGGGTGTCCTGCCCTGACTCTCCTACAGTCAGAGGTGTTTTCTTCATTTGACATGTGGCAGAATTTTTTGCTGCTCTTAGTACCCAAAGTTCTCTATGTAATACAGAAAAACGGTTTGAGATTTCACAGGAGAATATTTCGGTTGGACTTTTAACTAAGAAACTGGCTGCAGAGTTCCTTTAGCTGCCTGTCATCAACAGCTTCCCTGAATTTTCACTTACTTCACAGTAAGCAGGATATTTTCAATTTCTCCGCAAGATTATACTAGAATTATATTTTGAGAAAAAAAATCTGGTTTGTCAGCATGAGATGCATTGACATACTACTAAAATCTGAAAAAAGAAATTTCTCAGACGGCATCTCTCTCTCCATTCAGCTGTACAAGGACTCCAGGTCCTACTGTCTACGTTTCTGCAGCTTGACAGATGTAGAGTATTGCTCTGAATGCCGCATAACCACACTAACAGTTCATGATGCCCTAGATAAAACAACCTGTTAAGATTAGCTTGGGCACCTTGTCACACTGATTGTCTCTTTTTAGACCAAAATAGGCATACATTGACTTAAAGTTGATCTCCAGCCATTCACACAGACATGGCCCTGGGGATCAGTGCTGTATGTGAAGATTGTCTTATTTGGCCTATGGTTTCCTTGCTCTTAAATGCTCCATATAAACACTACTAAACACAGCTAATCTTGTAATTCTTAGTTCTGGTCAGGCAGGGCTTGTCATTTTCATAGGTGATTTGAATTCTTTCTGCAGAACTATGAAATTCAGCAACTTTATTTTGTCCTTTGTATAGAACTTTTTAGAACTCTCAGACTGGTATTCATTGACTACTATGACAAAGAGAATTTAGCCTAAGGTAGCATTATATACGTTCTTGACTAGTAGGTAATTGCCCTTATATGATGTCAGTTTTTCGAAGCATTTGATGAACTTCATTAACCAATCTACCATTCTTCAGAGAGTCAAAGATATAACATTAACCTTATAAGATTATGCCTCTGTCAAAATGACCAGTGTTTCCATCAGGCACTAGTGCAAGCTAAAGTAATACTCAGTGACAAATAAACAGTTTTTCCACTTGACTAGATGAGTTTTCAGTGTTCGAAATCTTAATTCTCTATATTAGTAAAAGCACTAATATTAATTACCACCAAGAGAAACTGTTGAGTGTGACTTGCAAAATCATTAATTTACCATTTTCTGTTAAGCATAATCCATGGTATTTAAATGTATTTTTCTCCATCTGAAGTCTTTAAGTACTTTCAAGACAAAAAACAAATGTCTGACCACCTCCAGGTCACCAGAAAGCCTGTAGTAATAAAGGAGTTGCTCTTCTACATATATCTATTTTCATTGCAATTAAAAATTTAAGTGGGGATGTTATATTTAAAGCACTTTTATAGTCTCCCCACTTTTTCTCCCTTATTAAAAAGATTGTAGTTTTAGAAATGAGGATTTTTTGTGGAGATTTTAAATGCAAAACAAATTTGCAAGCTAATCTAATAATACATTGACAAAATGTAAATCAGAGATGAGTTTATTGCAAAGAAGTACATGTACAAGATTCAAAACCAAGTCCCTGTTATCTGAGATGTTTCCTGTGAAGCTGTATTAACTGACGATGAAGATTGAAGACAGAAATTTTGGAGCATTTCTGCATGTTAGAGACTATTAACCATTCTAGAGAGGAAGAAAGAGACTGGGCTCAATAATCTTTAAAATGTGTTCATCATCCAAAAAATTTGAATCTAAAATGATAGGCTTTAGTTTATTGGGAGTTAGCCGTCTATTGGCTGCAAAACACCCAGAAAAAAAAATGTGGTCATTGATAATGATCCATAAGAACAGAGAGAAATTAGCTATCTCTTTTAATGAGGTTAAGCTACTGTATCTTCTTCATCATCATAAGGTAAACCACTGGGATCTTGTAGGCAGAAATGGCTGAGATATTTTTACAGAGACACAGAAATTTAGAGAAAGAGCTTTCAATGAAAAGAGTCAGAAAATTGAACTGTTGCAATGAAAATCTAAAAAGGAACTATAATCTCTTATTGTAGTGGTATATGATTTGGGATCAGTCCTCACTTACTAAGTGGTTCTGCAGTTTATGATTGATTAAAACATTTGAGTAGGTTAAAGCTGGTGAAGTATCAGGGGAATAAGCAAACAGAAAGTTTTTTGGCCCATTTGTTTCATTGCAAAAATCTTTCTGTACCATAAAATATTTATAACAGAGTTTTAAGTAATAAAAAGGACTATTTTCTTTTCATTCCATTCTTCCTATTTGTTCAATTTTGTCAGTAAAAATAACATTAATAACTTTAACAATCAAAGCAGATTTTAATGTGTCATATTTAATACTCTTCATCTCACAGTTAAATTTTTCAAGAGAGAATTAATCTAGTAAGTATGGAGCTGTTTTGACCTAATTAGCAAAGTAGTGAGCTTAATTTTGAGTGATACAGAGAAAGCATTTCATTGCTGAAAAGAAGCAGCAAATCAGTTTTACTTTTCAATGTCCCATTGAACTGTATGACATCATGTGTAGTATAAACCACTTGACATAATCTGCCTCTGATTTTGAGTCCTGAAGGAAGGGTGGCTGTGACAGTGCCCTTTGAAATAACATTGAAGCTTCAGCTCCCATGTCAACATCATGCTCTAATCAGTGCAGTCTTTTTTGTCACAGGGACTTCCACCTTATAATTGACCCTGACATATGCTATTCACTCTACCCCTTGGCTTCGGACATATAATTCCTGTCATGGTCAATTATTAGGTGATAGAGCCTGCAACCACAGGGACCATTGCTTAAAATCATCCTACACAGTAAGCCCTGAAGTGACCAAATTCACATATAACTGGAGGGGAAGAGGGGATCTAGTCTTTGAAAAAAGTAATATTCTTTTCACTTCTATATAGAAAAATGTCAATTTTCATCATCCTGTAAACTACTGAGACAAATGGTGACAGTGCTATTTCTGAAACAGGTTAAGGAAAAGTACAGAAACCTTTACCAAACTCAAAACACTGTGCAATGAGGAAATTGTCTGTATGAGCATACAGTATGCATAAAAATTAGATTACACTACATTTGAAAGGCAGATGAGAGTTTAAGAGTGACAAGTGGGCAAGTGCTAAAAATAAGGGCATGTTACTTCCTTTCCAACACTGCTTTGTCTGTATGCTTTCTTTGATGTTGTTTAAGCTTTGAAGTAAAGAAATACCTTTCAAGAGTCTGAAAGGTACTTCTGATTACTATATTGATAAGAACTAATTTTGAACAAAATATGTCTTGTGGTTTTCCCATTGGTGCTATAATGCCTGAAAAAATTGCACAATGATAAAAACCAGGATACCTGCTCTCTGGTCTTCATACAAACATTATGATTTTCAAAACCAAACAGTTTTGCAGTCATTGTATTTCAGCAGTAATGTTTAAAAAAATCATTACTTCAGGAATATGAGCTGAGAAGAGCAAAAGTTTACCATTCATCTGCAAAGGTTGAAAGGCAGTTTTGTGAACTATTGGTTCACTTCACAGATTCTCTGTCCATAGTCAACTATGCCACTGCCCCAGAGGACTCTCCCTGTTTTTGCTGTGTGAACATTAATTTCAATCTGCTAGGCACCACTGCCTATTTATTTGGGTTTGGGTTTTTTGGTTGGTGGGGTTGTGGGTTTTTAAAAAGAAATTTGAAGGGAATTTTAATGATCTATAGTTTTTTCAAGTCACAAATTTTTTGTCTGTGGAAATCTTACACTGGATTGTTTCACTGCTGACAATTTACTTAATTCTCTTATATATAGAGCACAGCTCAGAAATAATCTGTAAAAGACCCTTGCATATCTGCTTAGTTTTAAGGTAATACAAGATATAGTGTTCTGAAAGATGCGATTTGGTGATATCTTTATTTCATTTCTTAGCCTGAATAGACAAAGCTCTAATTAACATTCATACAATTATCTAAGTCTTTAAAATCCCATCTGTCTTAATGATGTATACATAGCATAGCAAGCCCAATAAATACCAAGCACATACAATGCAAATGCTTTTAATTTAAACTATAACACTGCTTACTGAAGCTCTTGTACATATTCTGTTGTTCAGTTGTATGGTTATCATAAGACTTGAAGACTTCCTCCTGAAGTACACAGTCCTGCGTATATCTGAGAGCTGTTAGTTCAGCAACTGCTGTTACTGTGTGCAATATCCAAACAAGTAAACTTTGAAAATTACTGATTTAGCTACATGTGAGTTAACTAGTGTATAATCTGGCTGAGGTGTTTGCAAGACAAGAACTAACCTTGACTGAACATGCAAATAGATGTGAATACTAAATTTCCACACCTTCAGAATTAAAAAAAAATTAAAAGTGCTGTTCCTAACATGCATTCTTTTATCTACCCCGCATGTATCATGTGACATTCTAAACATTATTTCATAGAAGAATTAATTCATCTTTCAGCAGTGTGCAGTCTGTGAAGCAAGGAGAATAACTCCTGGCTGCTTTATGGTTTAAAGCATGATTGAATATACTAACAGGGCTCCATGAAGTACTTACTTCAATATATATAATGTATTTTTAAAACATTTCATCTCTATACAGGTCTCTTCCTCTCAAGAAGTGGAGCATCTCTATTGCACTTAAGAAGATGAGGCAATAGAGCCCAAAAATACTGAGACAGCACCAGTGATCTGAATCTTGTAATTTTATTCTCTGGTCAATAACTTGTTGATCATTGCTTGATCATTCCTCCTACTTCAGTTGCTCTGTGTTTCAGTTTCTCTCAATATAAAGTGACATAGCTATACCTTGCAGAGTATTTTGAGAATTATGGGAGTTTACAACTGTGTAAAATACAAAACATAATTGTAGTAAGTATTTTTAAAAGAGTCTTTTCGTAAACCTTTTAACTCTGTTGCTCTAAAAATCATTCTTATCATTTAGATTATGGCAATTAAGGGAAATACTTTTTGTGTAATGAATGAGATAATTTGTAGTTATATAAATTTATAAGATCAGCTTATTTTCAAAGTTTATATGCAGGTTCTTCTGGGAAAGTAGACAGGGACATCAGAAGCAGTATTTAAATCTCACCACGGCAACTGATTTTTCTATGCTCATTCAAATAACATATTTGCAAAACTGCCAGATGGGGAGAGAACTGCAGTGATAAAATAATGGTGAGGTTTGTAGTACAGGAAAAAAGGATCAGACATTAGATATATTATTTTAACATTATGAGGAGCTTTTAACATTTAACAAACTTCTTAAATAGAAGCTTTTCATTGGTGTATCTTCTGTAAAAATAGCAAAAGGAAAAGGTGAAAGAAAACCATACAGCTAAAGCTGACACAAATCCTAACCAAACACAATTAATAAGGAGTATAAAAATGGTAAATATTTGAATCATAAATCTTGTGGCAGTATGGGAGGCAGAAGGTTACTATAAGCTTTGCATTGAAGATTTCTAGTAGGGTATATCCAGTCTCTCCTCCTTCCATTATGGATACAATTGGTAAAAAACAGCTTTGAAAAATTTGATTCTCCCAGGCTCTTATGCATACTACAGCATTAAAAGCAAACATTTAAAGATAGAAAACTTGTGAAACCTCAGTGCATTTTTTAACCCATTTCCAGGAAGCATTAGATCAACAGCAGAAATAATTGCTGTCAGTTTGTACTTTTTGACCAATAATTCTCTGTATTTTCTGCAAGAAACTTGAGTGATGCAAATGACCTTATTTTTACAGCATGCTTTTATTAAATAGTTTATTATTTTGGCAGACTAATAAAGATTTTGGTATTTGCTTTTATTTGCAATAATATTACCACGACATAAAAAAGGATTTTATGTTCTTTTTGAGGAACAAGGAGGATAAAAGTGTTGATGGATAGTGCAACTAAGGCATCAGCAATGAGCTGGAAATGAGACACATAAATATGAAAGCAGAGCTAAGAAAATAGAACTGCACCCTTGGCCTTTCTTAAAAGAACATGCACATGCCATGGTTCATTCATACAGTTACAGAAACTCCTTTTGTTTTTAGTGAGTCAGTGAAAATATGCATAGACTAAAATATTACCAAGATTCTCAGTTGTTTGGCATATTTCTGTAGTTAATGTAGTTGTGAAGTATTTCAAAACATTTAGAGAAATGACTGTTGATGATTTTTAGAAGACATGTATTTTCTTTGAAGTATAAATTTGTCTTTTTTTTCAAGTTATCTCTTAGACAAAGGTGGTGAAGCAATATCTGTGTTCAGTTTTCCCTTTTTTGCCCTTTAAACAGACCTAATTCTTTAAAGATCAAAGAGCTGAGACCTCATAGCCAGATCAGACAATCACACCAAGGTTTTAAAAACAAAATTATCAGTCCCGTAGTAAAAATAAAAGAAGCCTATATACCATGAAATAGAATTAATCTTATTTTATATTGGATGGGGAGTTTGGTTTCAGATTGAGAAGACTGTGACTATAATATTCATTTCGCAATAATTTGAGCCTTGAGATTGGGTGGTGTTAGATGCAAGGGGTATTCAGCAGTAAGAAATTTATTGATTCAAACACATAATTGGATGTGCCTTGGAAATAATGATACTTTCTTGATTGAGGGTGCTTAAGATTTGAATTTTGCTTATAGCCACTCCTCAAAAAGACAGTCGAAGTAGAAAAATATGAACAGAACAAATACCAATGAAAAAAAGCTAAACAGGCAAACAAAACTTTCCCTCACTGGAAATTTGTTTGTTCCATTTGCCTTTTCTAAAAGGCAGCCAGTAAATAAGAATCACAAAGTATGAGTTTCTTAGAAGAATAAATCTAGCAATTAATTATATGTCAAGGCTTAAGAATCAAAAAACTGCTTATGCCCATTGCCAGTCATTCACTCCCTGTCAGTAGTAGTTCACATCTTTCCTGGGATGGCATCCAACCACAGTGGCATCTAAAATATAGCAGGCTATATTGTTACAGTTGGAGGTGAAATTGAAAGTTGCACCAAACAGAAGTGACAAATTCACATTGCTCAGTGTTGCCTAGCAATAAGAGATGAGTTTATTATGAACACTTGACTCTATATCCATCGCAAGGAGGCTTTGTATTCACACCAAAATGCCACTAGTCTTACAGGCAAAAGGGGCAAAAATAGGGTGGGCAGAAGGAGGGAGCAGTCACGGTAGTTGTGAGTATGTTCTGTATTTCAAGATTTCTGTCTTTCTCAGGGGAGTGGGTCAGGAAGAGAAGGCAGAGCCTGCCTCCAGCTGAACTCTTTGAGATTGGCCAGGTAGCTTGTTACAGACCTTAATCATGCTTTTGAATGCCCTTAGTAGTGCTGTTTCATTAGTAATGGCTTGTAGTTCAGACACTGCAAATGAAATCTTTACTGAATGTTCCCAAGAACTGCTCAGTAGTTGTTTTCATTGTGCAGAGCTTTCAATTTGCTTCTGCTCTATTTTCATTTTTTTCTTATTTTTTTCTTATTTTAAAGGGAAAAGGACAAGTGATCAGGGAGCTTTTCCCTCCTCAGACATCTTGCTCTTTTCTTTTTTGACCACTGTTTGTATGGGAGAACATTTATTTCTACCTTGGACATTGGACCTTGTCTCTCAAAGTATTAATTACCTAACTATTCACATTAATGTTGTTTTTTTAAAGAACATTTAGGTATCCTTGAAGACCTTACTGGATACCCACATATTTAGGCACATGATCAATTTTAAAAATCAATGCAATAGTTTCTATTAAACTGGCCCCCCCTCCAATAACTGATCTGTTTCTGTGTTTTTATGCCATCTGCATTTTTGACAACTGAATATTTTTGACAGCATGGTCCATTGTGCCCAAGTTCACATCATTTTTTTTTCTCTCTTTTTTTTAAAACATCATATGACTACATATGTAATAAGAAAATGGGTTATATCACACATTTTGCTTTACAGATTTGGGTTCACAGTGGATTTTTTGAACTGACAAAAATTGTACAAGAAGTATTTCTATTATAAGAGTGCATTTATTTTATACACATGCTAGATTAATGAAATGATATGTAAATATATTGAAATTACAAAACAGTTGTGATTTTTAAGAAGCTTTAGAAACAAAAAAAATAGATGAAATTTAGAGATTATGTAGTTTAGGTAAAATAGAATAAAATATAAATAAAAAATGCTATCTCTTGTGAAATGTTTAATTAAAAATGCTAGTGCAGAATTATCTCCTTTGCTTATATGTTCATCTAGCCAAAATAACTGAATCTATGAAAATTTGATAGTATAATTTTTATATTTTGTGTGCCAAAATGCAGCTATTGTCTCAAATTGTGACTTAGGCAGTAAGCTTTGAAGGTATAAAACTGAGGTACTTGTATGTTGTAAATGTTTTTGTAAAAACCTTTAGTAACTTTGGTCCTTTCTTTATTTCAGATTCAACGTGTTACAAACAAACATATTCCACCTGTTACAACAATCTGGCATATTACTTCCTTGATACGTGATGATACAATACCTCTCAGGTTTGCTGAGTAGCAAAGAGAAATGTAAGCAAATGAAAAGGTTTTCCACTTTCACAGGTTTTTTTCTGCTTGGGGTTCTGTTTGTCTGAGAACCGTATGAATAGAAGCCATATTTTATAGTATTTCTTTAACCTCTGCCATCTGGTGTAGGTTAGTTTTTCCACTGCCAACATATCCTAGAGGCCCCAGTACCAAAATGTTTAATTTCTAAGTAAACATTTGGACTTTATAAATCCAGTTTAAAAAAATAGAGCATTATTTTTTTTAAACTTTATACTACATTTGCCACTACTGATGACATTAATAAACACACAGACAGGTATATGGGTTTAAAGACTTCTGGCCATTACTTTTCCATAACCAGCCTTGAGAGATGTTAGGTCACCTGACATCTTTAATCATTGAGTCATGCTCAGTTATCAGAAAGAGACTTGAATATTCCCTTCTGACGTAAAGCCTGAAGTTGTGTCAAGGGATTTGCACCACCACAGCCAAAACTTTCCAAATCAAGTGTTGTTTCAGGCAAATAATACTCACCCATGCCATAGCCAGAGCTTTAACTTTTTTTAAATTTTATTTTAATTTAAACCAAAGTTATTTCACTGCAACAAGAAAGGATTGTTGCTACGTAAGAATTTAGACAAGTGACTAACTACTTAAGAAAACCAAATAAGGTAATAACCACATCTCTAGCAACTTCCTTATGTCTGAGGAAGAAAAAAACCCACAAAAATCATGTGGCAGAATTGTACTACCAAGAGGATAAAGTCCTTCTTAAACTTGCAAGAGTATAGTGTTTCACTTTGTACTAGGTAGCAAATTATCAGATTTCTCTTTGAAGAAATGCAGTGCTGTTGATTGTCCCAAGCTGATCTTCAGTCAGAGTGAAAAACTGAAAAATCCTTGCTTGTGCTGAGCATGGGCAGGCAGACTGAATTATCTTAATCAGTATTTTTCAGAGGCAGACAGTCACCAGATAAACAAGCCATGGACGATATGGGTGCACAGATTATAGAGAACATTTAAAGCTGTGTATAGGCAAGTTCTGAAGGGTAAAGAAAAGATAAATAACTACTATCTTGTTTCTTAATTTTGATTTTAGGGAAAGTTCTGGAAAAAACCTTAGGAATTTCTACTTTTTTACATGCCCACCTGATTAATTTTTTTTGTGGGTGTGTAGTTTTCCCTAAATTCTAAAATATCAAGAATATAGAAGGATTACCACCTTCACTTGATGCATTTCCTAATCCTGATGAGTATTCAGAAACATGTTTCTGGCATGAAATGAATTTTTAATGAAAATTCAGAGAAGGTCTTCATTTAGTGTTTATTGAGTTTCAAATTAAACAAGTCTTAATAATAAAGAACAGTAAATTAATTAACAAGTGTCTCTTTTTTGAGCACTGAGGTCTGAGCTGCTGTGCAAAAGTTATGCCCATTTAAATGAATTTAAAATTTGATTAGTTTAATCAGTGTGATTTGGTAATGAAGATTGATGGTATTTATTGAATTTAAATGATACTTGTCCTGAGGATAATTCCTCTTGCTGGACAGTATGTATGAAGAGATGAGGTATCACCTTTCAGCCAGTCTGGGGTGTGAAATTCTGTGTTACTTTGCAAGACCACTAATTGCATTTATTTTATTATGCTGAGTTATAAACAGCATCATCTGGGGAGTGAACATCCTCTTTCTTTCATAGGAACAGTGACTTCTTCTGCCTGGATGGACAACTAGTGAAATTGCTTCAGTATGAATCATCAGAACAGATAAATCAGTGCCCACACTGTGATCTTTTTAGTCATCAGCAAAACTTCTTCAGTTTAATTTAGTAATTTTCTAATTCCAGCTCACTTGAGACCATTTATATTTTTTCTTTGTGGTTCTTAAACCTATCTGCATGGGAGTGGCAGCTTAGACATGCCCTGAAAGATTTACCCCAGTATTTTTTTGTAACCATTGATTAGCGCTGCAAACCAGTGCTCAGGTTTGTGTTGTGCCTGAACTCACCCTGTCCTTTCAGCACGTCTTACTAATCAGCTCATTCTCTTCTGATTCTCAGTGAACTCTACCCTTGATGTTCTGTGCTTGGCTAGACATTTTAAGTGTGGGTTTAGCCTTAGCAAACTAAACCATCTTTTTGTCTTCCCTCTTCTGCCACAGTCTTTCCTGTAAACTTTTGGTCAACATAAGAGAATTTTTCAAAGGACTGGAGATCACAATATTCATGCAGGCTTTTTGAACATAAACACCTGTGTGAGAAGGAAAAGAATAAAAATCAGAGATGCAGCAAGGAAAAGACTAGAGTAGGTCATTGCATGTTTGGCCATTCAGTAAACATGCAGCACAGCCTGTCACAACACTGTTGCTGTCTTTCATATCAGTAGTAAAAATATGTAGGAAGAATCTGGGAGTAATTTTTATTTGTTGCTTCTGTCTTAAACTGGGTGTAAAATTGGTCCTAACTCACAATCTCTCCCAGAACAGATAGGAGGGGAGAAACCTCAGAGTAAATTTCAGCACACAGACTGAACTGATACCCAAGTCCTGGGGGATGGGTTCTGGGCTCTGACTTTTTTCTCCATATTTCCTATTTAATAGCAATTTTCTCTTTTTTTCACTAACGTGAATCCAATTCAGATTTGTCTGCATCCAGTCTGCCTGCCAAGTGTGGGCTTAGGGTTTCACATGGCAGCCCCTTGCCATGTTGGGTACTTTGTGATGCCATTGTGAGGCTTTAAGTGGTTTTGACATGATTGCACTGTAATCAGTCCAGTAAAGAAGAAACTATTATATTTAAATTCTCTATAGAAGTGAATGTACCTACAGATTCAAAGTGGTGGTGAAGTATGTGGATTTTTATCAGGTGCAAATTAGTTTCGTGATTTAGATTGTTATATTTGCTGAGTACCCAAATTCTGCCCCAATAATTACTGGAGTTTTTTAAATGTGATATGCTTATAGCATGTATATATTCCCTATTTTTATTACATTATATGCTTGGAGAAAAAGAAGAGGTACTCTTAATATTATGCATAACATATATCCATCCAGGAACAATGAATAATAAACAGTCTCTGGAACGTGGCAGAAGTTTAATTCAAGGGCCATCATGGACTGCATAATTTTGGTTTTGTGTAGTAAGTAGTCAAATAACATTCAGAAATTGAAAGTGTATTTTTCTATAATACACATTTTCAAGCAGGTTTCTTGGCATGCATTTTGTTTGTACTGTGCTTGAAGTTGTTTATGGCATTAGTGGTTAGTGTGTTTGTGCATGTTTGCATTCTGTCTGTTTATGAAGTATTTCACTGGTACCCTTACACAGCATGTGGTCGGTCGAAGATTATTTTTGATAGTGAGTGTAGTCATGCATTTTGGTGTAAGACTTTAAAGTAAAGTGAGTTAAACCCTGGTTATCTGCGGTTATGCAAAGACAGACTTATAGGTTGTACGTCTTCACAGAATTTAGATAGAAAAAGTAATGCACTGTTTTAAAGATGAAAGAATGAGTTGGTGCCAATTTGTCCAACAATCATGGCAATTTGAGTTGCATAAAGATAGGCCAATTCTATTAATAACTGGAACATTTGTATATTTTTATTATCATAGATGTCAAAAATAATTAACAGATGACTCATTATATTATAATAATAACATGTGTGTAACTAATTTTTGAAATTAACTACGGAAGCAAAAACAAACTTCTAACAAGGATAATTTAAGTCGCTTCAGTCTCTAATTGACAGCTAAGTGTAGGCAATACTTTCAGGACCCAGACACAGGGCTGTGAAATTAATCTGTGAATTACACTGGGCTTATAGTGTTAGTTGATACTTTTCATGGTGTTTTGAAAGTATGGGTTGTTCAGCATGTATCTAATGACATTACAGGAATATTACTTGCAGAAAATGTAGATGCTGAGCAGCTCTAGACACTTACAGACATCAGTTCTGTAAGGATTTGTGAATGTTACAGAATAAAATATTATTGCTTTATTTAGATGCCTAACTGCAATTTTAAGAGCACTGTTCTTCCCATTAATCTTGAAACTTAAGGGAAACAGAGCTGACCAGTAATTAATTCTTACAAAATTGCACTTGTAAGTACTATTTCATAACTATTGTTAATAAAGTTCTTCATGGTAGGAAACTCCATTGTATCAGCTCCAATTTTCTTAATTTTGGGCCAATTTACATTTTTTTCCTTAAACCCTGTTTCAGTGAAGTGGAGAATTTTTTTCATACAGGTCTCTTTTTTTTTCCCCACTAGAGTAATATTAGACAATTTTCTACCAATTCTTTTACATTTCTCAAGTGTGCATTTATGAGAGCTTAAAAAAGATTTCATTAAGTTTTTCTGTCTTTGAATAAGAGAATAAAATTAATGTGTTCATTGAATATCATTTATGTTGTGCACAGTTTTTATCTACTTTCTGTACATAAAATGTTATATAGCTGTATCATTTATAACACCATGCTGTGCTGCACAACTCCAGTTTCTTTTTATGTACAATTCTGTAACATACAGTGAGACCTTTGTTTAAGAATAATGGTTTATGGGACTGTAAATGAATTTGAAAGAGGAGAGATAAAGGTAGAATCCACACCCTCTTAGTATTCTTCCTCCTTGTAAGATGCCATACCTATGTTATTCTTGAGAAGTCTAAATTCAAGCCACAGAAAATAACATTTCTATCCCTCAAGACGTAGAAGCCATTCATACAGAAATGAAGCAAAATGTGTACAGAAATAAACTTTAAATCTTATGAGTAGCAGCAGGTTCATGGTGTGAGGAAGAAAAAAAATGGTGAGAGGATGCCAAGACTGACAAACTGAATTGTGGCTCATCTGAATGTTGTTGAACTTCATTTCACTAACAAAGCAGAGAGTTAAAAAGAAAAAAATTAGGAAAAAAATCCCTCTTATCCCTGTAATATACTAGTTCTAAAAGAAATGTGTATATACTATAAAAATTCATAGATCTTTGTAACTATGTAGGTATTTTCAATGTTTTAAATTGGAAGCAGAGAAGAGGATTTCAGTAAAATCTGTATGATCATACAAAGGACAAAATTTGGTGATAGCTTGTCTGGAAATGTGTAAAAATGCATACAAAATCAGTGTAAAAATCCAAATTGTTTTTATGTAAGAAATTGCATATTTAGTGTATTTGGTGTATTAATATGCAATGATTTATGGAAGAATGCACAATTTATATATATACATATACACATACATGTATGTGTGTGTGTGTGTGTCTGTTTCCGTAGCCTATCTTTTCCTAGATTCTATCTTCCAGTTCATGTTTTTTGTGTAAATCAGGAGTGATTTTTAAAAGTCAATGTTTAAAATGTTGTAAGAGTTTATTGTCAAGTCCATTATATATAGTAGACATATATTAACATATAAGAGATGAGCCAAGACAATACAAAACTATTCATTTTGGGCTGAGTCCAAATACTGGCTCATGTGCCAACTACTTGCCAGTATAATATTTAGATAATATTCTTCAGCAGACAAGTTTTTATGTTGTAAAGAGAGATCCATGTAACCTGAATGTAACCTGGGTGTTTTTGAAAATAGAACATAACTTTTATGTTATTTAAGTATTTTAAGTATGTTAGCCTTTATATCTTCCAATTTATGCTTTTATTTCAGTGAGAGTACTGCTGGAACAGCAATTTATCTTCCAGGAAAATTCAGCAGGTCTTTTGGGACTCAAAGTATGTAAGAAGTCAGGCACTGTCCAAGTAACCACAATATTCACAACCCCCTGGAAAGCATTTTTAAACCCTGAGATAGAATTTTTGGGTTTGCAAACAATAATAAAATCATTGTCTAAAACTTTGCTTTTAATATATGTAAACATCCTAAGAGATTACAAATGTGTTCCTCTTTGTTATATGTTTTGGCTTCAGAATCATTACCCTCTAAAAGTTACTTCAGTTCCAGGTATGACTCTTTGCTATATAAGAAGTCAAGCAGCTAGTTAATTATCCACTTAAAAAATAAAATTTTGTCCTTAAGACAAAAGGAGAAGGGCACTTTTCATGACATTTTCAATGAACTGGAACTTCTTGCTTCAAATGATATTCCAAAAAACTTGCTTTTTCTCTTGGAACTGGGTCAGAGTTTTTCTAGCCTTGATAGAATTGGCATCCTTTCTCGAAATTGAAATATGCCAGCCGTAGTACTTTTTCAGTAATACAGTTATCATGCAGAAAATCTTTGATAAGGCCACATATGCACCATTTGTGCTATAGAGATCCATGAACCTGCAAGGTTATGTGACTGTGAGTAACCCCTGCTGCCATTTGATGCTACTAAGCCTTCAAAAAGCTTGACCGTGAGACAGACTTCTTTTTCCCCCAAAGGCTCAACATTCTTTTTTGTGCTACATTTTTCAGAAGAACTCTTTGTTTGAAGAAGCTGGGCAGGGTAAAGCTGGCAGACTGGAACACTGCCCTGATGTGTTGTGACAGACATGTAATCTGCCATTTGACCACTGGTTCACACATCAGTGTTAATGTGAATGTGACACCTCTCAGCATACTGTTAATCATGCATTACTCTTCTGTCTAAAATGTGGAGATGTGGAGTAGACTTTTATTCTTTTCAGAAGACTACACAAAAAACCCTAGTGAAATGAAATTTTACAGCCATAAAAAGCAAACTGATTGACAGCTGCAAATCATAGTCACAGCAACATTGATATATACATATTTATAGATCCCTAGATTTCAAAACTAAAAAGGATCATTAGAACAGTCTGCTTAATCTAACGCACTCCCACTCTAAACATGCAAGGAGTCAAATATGTAGTCCCATGTCGTGTGTGGAAACCTAGAAGATGACCTTCTGTAGTCCAGAAATTAGATCAATTCAGCTTCTTTTCCTCAGTAACACTTTTACATCTCTTGGGTTTTGTTTCTTTTTCTCCTGGTGTTTCATCACCAAAGTGCCCAGGAGTTCATCTGCTTTCATTCAACTGAAATGCATGTACCAGATGGTGCAAATAGCCCAGTATATTTCAATCCTGTATCCATGTCAAAAAACAGGCAGACTGCTGCAGTTCTTGGTTGCTGCACCTCATGGTATCAAAGGCTGGCTAAGAAGAGTGACACTGCTTGACGATGAATAAGATTTTTCAGGTCTGGCAAGGAAGTTGCTTTGGAAGCTAAAATCCTGCTTCTACTCTGTAGGAGTTGCTTTTCATGATTAATTAATTGTGTTTACACTAATCTACAAAGGATGTAAAGAAATATAAAAACAGAGTTACAGAAATATGTCTAGTTAAGATACTTTATAGTAACCATTTCATCACCTGTATTTTAAGTATATTATCTACCTGCTTGTTAGAATTTTAAAAGAAATTTACCTAAACCAGAAAGTTCTGTATTGTATTTCTCAACATTCTTTTACAGGGGGACCACTGAGATCTGTGTTTGCTGTGTGAGCAGCCTAGATCTCCCATGTCCTTAGGCCAATGAAGTTTGAAATTATCTTGAAGGCTAGGCAGTGAAGTGAAGGTCACTAGCCACTTTCATCTGATAGCACCTGCTTAGAGTTGGTCTCAACACTTTCAAAATATCTCCATAGTAAAGCCTTAGACATGCAAAAGCCATAGCTCTAGAAAAATTATGATTTCAAAGAGTGGACAGTTGTTTATCCTGGAAAACAAAAACTGGAGATAGTAGTTGAAAGCTGTGGCAAAATTTGACATTCTTTCTGTTGGTTTTCTGACTTCTAAATGCTGTAACAGTAACACAGAATACAAGAAGAATTATGCCCTCCTATTCATTCTTCTGGTGTGTTACTAATCCTACAAGTAACAGAAAACTCATGATACATTTGAACAGCAATGTCGTGCTTTCTCACCCTGTCCTCTATCATATCTGCAAGTGTCTCTCTTAAGGCCCAAGTGAAGTATTCCTCTGTCTGTTTGGGTTACCTGTGAATTTTTTTCTTAATGTCGTTTATAAGATAGGATATGAGAATTTTAAAACATGCTGGAGAATCCTGGTTTGACTAATTTTAGTGGTCTTTGGGATGATCTGTAAGTGCCTCAGGAAGGGACAGCACTCTTTTACCTGTTTAACCTGTCAAGCTCTAAAGCTTTTCTCTGTATTTTTTATTTTATTGACAATTCTCCATTGTTCTCAATCCCTAAACATTTATGGTTTTTTAACTGCTGAAGAGACAGATGCCTTACTTGGAAAACTATCTCCCTTCCTGAACAAATAATTCCAGGACAGAAAAGAGTACCACAAAATAGTTCATATAGCTAAAAGACCTGTCTTGCAAGAAATTACAATTAGTTGTATGTTCATTTTGCATTACCACGTGTAGTGTCGGTATGCTTGTTGACAAATCTATGTATGTGTATTTGTTTTTATATTCAGAAGCTCTAGTTTTCCTCCAGTCATGGTGTAGGTGGTTCTTCTCATGTGTATTGTAGTTACAGGAGTATAATTTTGAGCAGAAGTCATACTGAAAATAATTGTTTGTTTAGCTAATGGCATATTATAGATTAGGTAGAAACCATCAAACAGGCCATGGCACCAATATATATATATAATGGAAAAGTGTAAAAGATAAGTCAGGAGAGAAAGGATATTTAATATGATAGATGGAAGTGCCATGAAGACTAGTGGGATGAAGGTAATAAGAGAAAGTTTAGACTGTCTACCTGAAAATTTCTGGATAGCAAACTAGTTGCACTAAACAACTGTATATTCTCTATGGAGAAACATTAGCAGTCCAATTGCTTGAGATTTTTGAGAGGCCAAAGGAGCAGCAAAATACATGTTGGGGAAAAAGCTTGAATTGGCAGGTAGGTAGATTAGCTGACCTATTAGTTCTTTTCTATTGCAAACTTCTATGATTTTATGTGGGGAAAATTCCTTTTCAACCCACGCTGGCAATCTGTTTATGTTCTGAAGTATGATGATTGACATCCCTTTTAACTTTTAACCTAGAGAATGTCTCTGCAAGTGTTATTCCCACATATAAATGTCTAATGCTTTTAATAAAAAAAAAAAGTCTCTCAATTAGGGGACTGTATCCATGTGCAAATGCAGAATGGAGATCACAACAGAGTCTGAGGTGTTATCGCGGCATGGGCAGCACTCCCACTCAGGAAGGATGGGGCGTTGAGAAGGAAAAGGGAGCATTTGGGGCTTTATAGACTAGAGAGTGAAGGCAAACAAGAGAAAAGTGGATAAAAACAGTCAGAAAGAAGGGTATAATTTTTCTTGAAAGGGGGAATAGGAAGGAGAGAATAGAGAAAAATGGGCAGGTTCTTCTCTATAAGAATAGAGGAGCAAAATAGGAAATGAGAGCTAATTTATGGAGTAGAAGAACCAGAACAAATAAGGATGTTCTCCTATTATTATGGTGCCAGAGTAGCTTGCTACCTGTAAGCAAGGTACCTTTGGTTCATCTACATGCAGCTTTATTTTTTAAAATTTCGAACAGTGTAATATTTAGTGGGCATCACTGAAGTACACTGCATGGATTTTTGTGATAAATAGTGTATTTTACAATTAAAATTCAGCTTATCCATCTTTCCTGTGAAAGTAAAACTTACAAAAATATAGAGCATTTAGAAAACTATAGCACCTTAGTAGAAAGAAGTTCCATATTTTGCAAGTCTTTCCTGCATTTACCCCTAACTGGGGGACTGGAGATGGATTTATGAGAGGGAAAAAATTAAAAAAGAAATATTTAAAAATTATAAACTGGCAAAACTTCATGTATTTAAATATTACAAAAACACTCTTTGCATGCTATGGTATTCATTGTACAAAAAGAAATAAAAATTGCAGAGAATTACAGTTAATCAAAAATATCTTTGCTATGTTACTTGTTCTGACTTAAAGAAGTTTGCTGAAGCATCAACTTCATTTCTGTCGAGGACTGTAAAAAAGATTGAAGCCGGGGCCTGGAATATGAACAAACAATGCATCTAAGTTAGTGCCCCACAGAATATTTTAAAATTATTTAACACAAATCATCTCAGTGTCAACAACTCATCACAGATAAACTATCTAATTAACAGAAGCCATCATAGTATTTGAGAACTCAGTCTTGGCTCAGTTGATATACCAGAAGGGCACTCCTTGATAAGCAAAATTTATAAAGGAAGGTTTAAAAACATTACTGCCTGAAGGAGATTCTTCTTAGTTTTCAATTAACCCTCTGCTAGGTTGGTGTTTTTAGTTGTTTGGATTTTTTAAATCTTAATGAGATAACAAGCACAGGTTGACCTCATGTTCTCAGGTATATTCCAAGCTAAGACTCTGTTACACAGCCTCTTTTATGATGCAATATTTTTTCAGTGAGTCTGCCGTGCACTTGGAACCATGCCAAAATGACAGCTCAGTTAACAAAAGTGTCCCCAGCTTTTGTAAGCACTTATGAGATAGTTTTATCCCACTTCTTGAAAATTGCAAAGGTTGTCAAAATCCTGAGGAGATAAAACTTTGCTGCAAAACGCTTTTGGGCATCAAAGCGTTGGCTGGTTGTTGCAGCACCAAACCAGCCACTTATTGGAATTGCACTTATTGCAGGTGATTCACTTCCCTGCAGGAAGTCTGTGGGGATAGAAAGATGATAATGGGATCTAGGAAAATATAATATAGACCAAAAGTCACTGAAAATAGCTTGTGGGAAATACTGAAAAGAGAGATCTCGCCTAAATCTCTGGGGGTGATGTTTATGTGTTGCAAGGAGATGATCTAGGGCAATAATATTCATTACCCTAAAAGTGCTCCTGAAAGTAGTCTCTTTCACAGAGGAAATGTGAAATAATACTTAGGAAGGAGTGAAGTACCATTTTTTTTTCATTCCCATCCCAGGTAGATTATTTGCTACAATATTCACCAAGTGTATGGCAGAAATGGGTAGAATTAATCTTTTTTTCTGAGCTGAAGGAGATCATACTGCTGATATCAAGTCTTGGAAGAGAACAATTTATCCTTAGCCATTATATGATTCCTACAGCATTCCTAGGTTTAAACAAAGCATACTCTCACCATCTTAGAAAACAACAATACTGAGTTTCCCAAAGTCTTTTAAGAAAGAATTTAAAAATTACTGATAAAACAGAATAATCTACAGTTGTTCTTCACAAAATATTATTCTGCAACAGAAAACAGATTTTAAATGTTGGTTTGACTGAGATTTATTGTTACATCTGTGGAGGCATTTAGGCAACTCAACTACCTACCTTTGCAACTTAGAACTCTAGTTTTAAAAGCTATTAACAGGAAAGTAAAAAGAAAGATACATATGCATGCTACTACTACTACTAAAAATAATAATAATAAACCCACATCTGCATTTTCACCAAAACACTCAAAATTTTCAGTGGATTAATTGGAAAATGGGTTATTTTCAACAGAAAATGCTTAAATGCTTGAAAATAAATGTTCCCTTATTTCTTTGAAAAATTTGAATGCTGTGAAGTTTGAAAAGGATTCTTATGGTCAATTCATTAAAAATTATTGCCCAGTTTAAATTCTCTATAACTTCTCAGAGCTACTGAGGAAGACATTGATAAGGAAAACAGTAAGTCATAATGATCAATATAACAGTGTCAAAATGTCAAACAATGAATCAAATGTACAAAAATTAATTTATTTTTCTTGACTTTCACTTGGCACTTTAGTAGAGGTGATGTTATTTTAGGAACATTCTGATGAGGAACATAGGGGTAATGACTCTTGGGAATCTGCAGGGATCATTGAATTTTAAGGGCAGGAAGCCACCTAAGAGATACGCAATACATGCCAGTATAATTTTATTGCCTCTAGTAAAATAGACTAAAAAGAGTCACAAAAGCTGTGAGCAGCTGAAGGAACATATTTGGCAAGACCAAGACAATTGACAATGTGTTTGGTCTGCCCCATTTCCAATTTTTTCTAGACATTTCTCATTATATGGGTTTACACAACTTGAGGTAAGTTTATTTAAAGTTCTAAGGAGATTTTTCCACTGGGTAACACTCCAGAGAGACTTAGTGTGTTGTTCATCACATGAACACAAGTATTTATGAACATAGCTGGATATGGGTGTATTACTAAATTAATTTCTGAGTTGTTTCTTTCATATTCAATGGATTAATGTACCACTGAAGTTAGCAGCAGTGATGGCAATGACATTCTTGTACATTCCTCTAAAGATGTGGAGTATCTCAGATAAGTGTTGCAGAAATAACTCATTTTTCAGCTCCCTGGCAGTTCAAGATAATGATTTCAGATCAATTCAAATTAATGGCAGCTCTTGGACTATTTTCAATGTTTAACATGCACACATATTGTTTTACCAGACAGAGATATGCACAAACTTGATGTTTTCAGATGTCTTCTCCAAGTCTAGGAAGCTACTACATATATGTCCTGTTGTCTTTAACAGTTCAAGCAAGTGATGATCCTCATCACTCCACAAAAATAAAGTAATTGTTAATAAAGCCTAACTGACCTCAGTTAATTTGTTTCTATAAAAAGAATAGCAAAAACTTTTTAAAAAGCACTAATAATTCCTCCCACCCTCAACTCCCCAAAGTATCTGGCTCCACCCCTAATGTCCCTTTGCAAGAAAATGTGACAAACTAGGCATACCCAAAAAGTTTATGTGAAAAGACTAATTTCAGAGAAAGATTCTTCAATAAAGAATGGAAATGACATTATTTCTCAAGTGATGATTTGGATTTACACATACTTTGCATCTATAATGAATATACACACAACAGAATGACTGGAGTCCAAAAATGTCTCTACACCATCACTGTATTTTCCTGAATCTGATACTGGCAGGATGGTGAAGCACTCTCTCATAAATGTTAAAAAATGAGATGGCTTGCATCTGATAAGTGTTAGAAAAAAGGTTAGCTTTCTTGGGGTGGTTGTATCAAATTGGGATTAACATTTTCCACTTAGCCCCTTCTGCTTCTGGAGAGGCTGACATGATTTAGTGACTATGAAAGTAACACCTTTGTCATTTTCATTGTACTTCATTTCACCTTCTCATTTGTGTCTTTTTAAAATAAGATGTCTAACTGAATACAGTAATCAATGTGCCATCGATTTATATAATGCAATTGTAATCTTCTCTTTTCTATTCTCTATTCTCTTCTTAACACAATTTAACATCTTATTTGCTTTTTTAATCACCACTGAACAAGTCTCTTCACTGAGCTGTCTACAGTAAAGCCTGGATCTTTTTTTTCCTGGGAGGTTACAACTAATTCAGAAGACATGATTATGTATAAATACTTTAGACCGTTTCCACTAATGTGTTTTTGGGGGGGGTCTTTTCTGTGTTGAGGCTTATCTGCTGCTCAGTTGTTCAACCAGATTTTTTTACAGAATTCAACTAAAGCTCTTCATAGTTTCTTAATTTAAATGATACAAATGAATTTACAATTTCAGCTGCTTTATCACATTTAGTCTTTATCCTGTTTTCAAATTCAACATACGAGAGCGCAGTACTTTTGCCAAAACTGTTTTATGTAGTTAACTCTGTATTCATCATGTTGGAAACAAGAATTTTGTTGCTGTTCTGTTAGTCTATGATTATATAGCTGTAATACCAACAACTACTAAATAGGATAAACACCCAAGAAACACCTGAAAAATACCTACTGTAAAACTGTAAACCTGGGGTACATAACAGTCTAGCCATAGCTACATGTCACAGCATTGATTTATCCTCCTAAACCAACCTTAATCATAGGACACTTGTCTCCTATATTATGCCTGTATTTCTGTGTCATCAAATTTTTAATAGTTAAGACTTCATTAATTTACTGACTTCTGCTTTACTGTAGAGATTTTTGCTGATTTCCATATGAATTAGTTTACAATTAAGTCACCCATGTGAAAACTACAATGTCGTCACTAAAATATACAGAATATATTGAAGGTAGTTTTTATATTTCTGGCAAGAAATATAGATTTTTCCTCATTGTTTTCTTGCAGAGAACTGGACATCACTGGAGAATTTAAAATACTTGCAATATTTACAAAATTATGTTCCATGACATCTCTTCTTAAAACAAAAAAAAAAATACTGCAGGAGAGGGTTCTGATATTTGCCATTTTCACTGCCATTTTTTCTGTATTTGTCTAGAGCATATAGAGATAAGAGTCTTATGCCTCTTTGTTGCAATCACACTGCAATTAGTAGACAATAAACACAGGAGATAGATCTCTCATTACACCACTTTTAGGTTGCATTATATTTCTCTTTTTAAGTGTGTTAACTGTTACTGCAAGAGAGCTCACTGTTAAATGATTTCCAGGAAAACATAACTACCTGCTAATATGTGTAGCAATAGTTTCAATTGTTTTAATTTTCAGTTTCTTCATAATTTAGGGACTGATGTAGTTACATCTACACATGTAACTACATTACGTTGCTGGATTCCCTAGAATTTCCCTCATTAAGTTTTATCTTTTTTAAAATAAATCTCTCCATTCAGCCTTTGTGTAATAGCGAAGGGTAAAGAATCTTCAGCCTTCTCAAAAGACAAATTTTCTGCTATAAACAGCATGCCGTTACAACTCAACTGATTGCAAAGAATTGGGATTGCAGTGTGATTCAAGTCTTTCATTGAACTGATATTATCCACTCAACCTCAGCAATACCTTAGAGAAATACAAAGCAGAGTAACTGTCTTTTATATTGTACTCTCTCAGTGCAAGAATAATAGAGATGCCATGAACATTGCAGAGGTGTCACATTAGCTGCTGAACTAAATAGTGTGAAGGAAAGAGAACTCATTGTTAATTTTTTTACAAGGATGGAATAGATGAACATTGCTTACAAATGAGCTTTATTTAGTTTTAAACACATTTCATGAAGTAAATAGTATATTTCCCTAATTTTCATGTCTTTTGGTATGCTTCCAAAAACTTGGAAGTGAATTAGTGTGCAATTTGCATCCAAATCTCAGCCAAGGGGATGTGGTTTATTATAATACATGGCCCTCCTAATTATTGAACAGCCCGAGAAAACTAGGCACAGTGTGCATCTGTTATTGCTTGACCACACTGCCAAACATAATTTGGCAAGCACAGAAATGTACATTGAGCAGACCTACAGTCTAATTTGCATTAGTTTGTAGTAATTATATGAAAGCTATAACTGAACCAAGCTTGTCCTCTTTTTAGAGCACATCATTCTTTTTGAAAAGAAATCTCAACCAAAAATCCAAAACAATTAAATAGCACACACATACACAACCCTGAGAAACTCCTTGTTTGCACAGTAGACTTTCACAGTATTATTTAATGATTATCCAAATGTTATTTCTGTGTATTCTGTAAAATATCAAACAAGGATTTTTTCCCCTGCCATTTATATAGGCTTTTCTGTGTTTTCTTTCATCCCCATTCAGAATTTTTTTATCTCTTCTGCTGAATTCTAAAACCCTATATGATTTAATACTGTGTAACTGATGATTAAAGTTACTTGTGTGTTTAAATTCAATTGCTAAGGAGGAACAGCAGGAAAGCCTTGCCTTTCATAATTTGCCTTTGACCCTTTCCATAGTCATTTAATTCAAACTCTATTCTGACTAAAAGAAAAAGTCTTAGTACAAGCCACCACATGCTACAGTACTACTGGAAAGTAGTCACCTTAGCTCAGGGAAGCTGGGATGCATGTTTTGGCCTACAGAACTTGTACATGCATGTTTTGGCCTACAGAACTTCCAAGGAAAAATTTTTGTTTCCCCTCTTATTTTTCTAGTTTGATTGTATATTCACATACACAGACATCATGGCTCTGTGTTAAAGATGATTGGATACCTAAACTAAATCAGTAGATGAGGAAATAAAGCAGGATCTCATCTGCAGAAAGTATTATTGTGTAATATTTTCCAGAAGTACAGAGGCATAAAAAGATGAGAGAGTCAAATTCAATCCCCATTGAAATCAATGACAAAAGGTAATCATTCCAACAGCCACGGGATCAAGCGTAGAGGAAGGGGAGCTCTTTTTCTCCCCTTCTTTAAGTAAACACTGTCATTTTCAGCTTCTCTGCAGGGGCTGAGAAGCAAAGGCACAGTCTTTTTTGTTGGTAAACAGCTTGACATTTTGTAGTATTGGACTAGTCAAAGGGCTTTCAATCTAGAGTTTGAATATTAAGAAATAACTGTATATTCACGATGTACTTGGGTGTTCTCAGATAGCTTAGGGTAATTATTAGCCAGCACACCCAGAGTCAGAAACATTTACTGTGAAATGACCATACGGAGACTATGTAAATGAGTTTCCAAGAGTGAAAATGCAATGAAGTGAATAAAAGTGAATAAAACCTGCTGAATACTGCTGAATGAGTGAACACTACTTCTACACTCTGATTAGCTGATCAAACCTATTTTCATAAAGAAAACCAAACTTGCAATAAGTTAGGGGGGAAAGAAATCCCTATGAACCATTTATAAAAGGCATTTCACAGTTGACCAAAAAACACTCAATTTCCTTTCACATAGTATGTGGAAAATAAAGATATGATTGCTTATATAATACCCCCTGCAAAACTGCTTTATTTTCTATTTTAGTTGTTTAGTGTATTTTTACAATGAGATAATAGTTGCATAAGAAAACAGGTTTTTATTGAACCAGTCTCTTTCCGCATATATATCCTCTAACTTCAGGGGCTAGAATATAGCAATGGAGCAAAGAAGCTGGGGAAGAGGGTTGTCAAGTAAAAACACACTGGTTTACCCTTTTTTAGCACCAAAACCCCCTTCTTTAATTTGTTGTTATTTGTGTTTGGGTTTTTGTTTGTTTGTTTTGATTTGTTTGGGTTTTTCAGGGTTTTTGGTTGTTTTTTGCGTGTTTAATTTTGTTTAATTTTTTGTTTGTTTGTTTTATTTAGCAATGAGATAACTAACTAAAACTCAGTTGCTGATTAGTAACTGCTGCTGATGAAATATAAGAAGTAGATTTGGTAACAGTGCAGAGTTGTTTTCTCTTTGTTTTATGTTTTGGGTCTTCGCAGATCTGAGAATACTATTCATCTTTGCACAGGCAGGCCCAGGAATAAAATATCTGTTCTCAAAGGTCCTTTCTGTTAGAGGAATATTTTCACATAGATATTAGTTGTATTATACTTTGGGCATCTCACCAGAAGGCATTTTAATACTTTGCATAGTCATTCTTTAATACACATAATGCAAAGTTTTCCATGCTGCAGGTTCCTTATGAAAAGGGATTTGACATGGCTGGTTTATAAGATTATTTTTTGGTCTAAAAGTCATGCTCATGATGATTACCAAATGAAAATCACTTTGTTTTCCAAGTGTATTATTATACAATTAATAATTTTGAAATGAAATTATTTTTCTCCCTCTGTCTTAATTGATTTTCTGCTTTTTTTTTTTTTTTTCACTCAGAGAGCCACATTCATCCAGCTTCTGACATGACCATAAATATGAAATCTTTCAGAGAATGTAAGCTAGGTTTCCCCTCTGAACTACAAGAATAGCCACTGAACTGCATCGCATTCTTACATTGTAGTAAAACAAGGTATCATGTTAAAACCATCATTTTGGAGATACTTACACAAACTACTTTCTAATGAAAGTCTGCACAGAAGATCTGTGTGCTATAGTATAGGTGCATGCATCTCCTTTCAAGAAACTGATGGGCTGGTAATGATGCATGAATTGTGCCTGTGAATCTCTTGGAAATAGATGTCATGTGAACTTCATGCAAAGCGACTTCCCAGGAAGTAATTTTCAACTAATTTTCAACTTTTTCAAGTTACTGCATAGTTTGATCTCCAGTCATTTCCAGCTGCATAATTAGAACTGGTGTCACTACTTAGAGCCTTTTGACTGAGCTGGTGGGCTTGAAGCCATATAGAAGACTACTTGAAGCCTCCCAAGGAGGGCTAAGCCTAGACTTAGTTAAGGAACTCATCTTTAAAAGGAAGGGTTTGGCATGAGTGAAGGTTTTCTGTCTCTGGAGCTGTTTAAGCCTCCTAACAGCCCACTGCAACAAGAGTGGCACACAGAGTGGTAAGAAAGATAAGGAGGAGGGACTTGGATTTCGGTATTTTTCCCAGGATAACTCCTCTTGTCTTTCTTTCCTCTTCAAATAATTTCTTACTGTATTCCCAAGCAAAAGAAAATTTTGTCCTTAAAAAAAAAAGTCTCTAAGGAATAGAGCTTGTAGTCAGTAGTCACACTTGCTTTAATTAATTGTTTTTTCACTGAAGGTTTCTAATGAAAATGTGTATAGCTGCTTGTTCTTATCTTAGTGTCTGTATTTAACTTGTCCCGTTTACAGGCTCAGCTTCAATCCTCTTAGTTACCTAAGAATAAATCTTTCCTTGGTTTTTTAATGCCATCTTTTTCCATCCATGCCGTGCACAGTCTTTTTTCCCCTCAGCCATAAAAATTACCTGCGTCAATGAGGCTTTCAGTATACCTGCAATTCCCAGTTTTCTTCAGAATGTGTTTACCAGCACCAGAGCACACTCAGTGACTCTACTGAGCTGTGAAAGGAGTAGCAGGGTGAATTTACCAGGCTTAAGCAAGATAAATGGAATAAAATATGGTACAGACAGACTTGGCTGTGTAGGATATAAGTAAACAGATTGTGGTCTCTGGAAGTAAAAAAAATGCAGTTAACATTATTTTTGCTACAATACTGCAGAAAAGACTGACTATGTCAAGTGGCTAAAAATCTAAATAACCACTTGAAGAATATTTTCACTCCTGTGGGATTTCATTCTGTTCCTTGTGTGTATTTATAGGTCCTACAGGTTCTAATAAAAACGTTACAGAAATTCCTAGGTTATCCTGACTGGTAGAACTACATGAAACTCAAGCACAAAATTGTATCTAATATCTTTTTCCCTGAGCCACGCAGGGAAGGCATCACTCAGGAACTACCTATCTAAACCATCCAAACCCTACTGGCAAGGAAGTGCTATGCAAAGTTACACATTTAATATGAGTTATCAGAGAAGGAAATTCCCACATTTTATCTCAGACAACAAATATTGTATCAGGTTTGGGTTAGTCAAGGAGGTCTTTCAGGGGAAAAAAAAATCTATTTCTGTTTCAGATAATACAGGCAGTGTACAGTGTACATTGCTGAGTTAATTTGTTCCAGGAGTTAATGCCCTGTCAGAAAAACAATAGAAAACTAAAATCTTTATTTCTTCATCTATCTTTAGCTTTTAGTTACTTGCTCTTTTTTTTTTTTTGCTGGACGAAACAGCTGTTTCATACCTGGCAATTGCACTTCCAAAGTTGTCCTGTATGAACTGAGCAGTTCCTAAATCTACTACTTGAGAACAGTTTTCCAGTTTAATGGCACCAATTGGCTGGTAGAAAATATCAGCATGAAAAGTTATTTTGTCAATGTTACTTTTTTGTCTCACTCGAAGATAACTTATGAATGTTTTCCACAAAGACTATATGGTCTTGATATAGCATACAAAGGAAAGAGTGATTAAGTGAAAAAAATAGTTGTCTGTAACTAATAGAAACAATACATTGTAATTTGTACCAATAAAATTTATTTCTTAATATATTTATTTTTAATATCCTGCATTAAGTTTATACACAGAGCCTATTTAATTTGGTTCTCCCTTTTTCAGAAAGATTTAAAATAAAAACTATTACTTTTCACAGACATTGAAGGAAATACAAAACTAAGATGTGAGGCACTTTCAGATTTTGTGAGTGTAGAACTGTGGAGAGAATATTCCAATCTGAACAGCCGTTAATTAATGCAATGGAAATAATACTGAAATAAAATGGAAATAATTAGTACTTGGAAATAATATATTTTCATGTTAATATCGTGTGATTTCTCCTTACATTTTGTCAATATAATGGCACATGTGAGCCTGAGGTTTACCTTGACTAGCAACATTAAAGTGAAATTTGTCGTCTTGTTTTCAGTAATTTATAAAAGTTTACATCGCTTGATATAAAATACATCATTTCTCAGCAGTGAAAGACATAGCCTGAATCTTCAGACAGTGTGAAACAATAGCTCTAAGGAAAATGTAAATTCACTTCTGTGGTGTTATAATTCTGACACTGAATTCTGAAAGGTAACATTTTAAATGTTTTAACAAAATTTGGTAGCAGCGAATTTCTTCAGTCTTCACTAACTGATTTCCTGTTTACTTTTCCCACAATAAAATTATCTATGAGATCACTTACAGCCTGAAATAAAGTGAAATCCACTTATCAAAGGGCTTCTTATGCTGTCTGCACTAGAGTGTGCAATTTATTAGAATTAATTGCCATAAGTGGAAGACTTCAGAGTGACTACTAAACCTGTGTGTGTTTGACAATGAGCAACGTCACTTCTGCAAACTGGAGTCTACTGTACTAGAATAGATACAGCCTTGAATCTCTAGGTACTATCACAAATTTTGAAATTTGTGATTTATTCCAGTTTAGCTTATAATTTTCTGAAGTACGACAAAAAAAAAGCAAAACCAAAAAAAACCAACAAAACAACAACAAAAAAACCCCCAAACAAACAAAACAAAAAAAAAAAAGAAAACAAAAACAAACAAAATAAAAACAAAAACGTAAATCATCATTTACAATGCGAAGCTAACACAGCAGGAATTATATCTTCATACATAATTAATAACCAATGTACGCTGTCTTCATATGGCACAGAGTACTATACTTAAGATAAACATAGTGTTGGATTTTGGGGAATAGTGAAACATTTTGACCTACTAATCTATTTATTGTGGTGAGTGGTCATGCATATAAACTCACAGATTGTCATTTACACAAAACAGAATGGAAGGTTCACACACACACACATACCCTCACACCCCAAAAAGTTAAACTGATTTTTGTTTTTAATATGAATGAAAGAAAATGTTTAATTTACTTAGATGAGCCGATGTGTATCTTTCTCTCTTAATTTTTTTTTGTCTACACTTGTGCCATCCATTATAAATTTGGTTACCCTCATAGTGCTTTTTGAGTCATAATGTCACACTAGATACTATATTTGAAATGTGATTAATGACTTACTAATTTGAGATCACTGTCTATTTGTACTTCAATGAGTCATTAGAGAATTGCAATTCAGGAGAATGAAATTTCTGAATTTTTTGCCCAAAAAGAAACAGATTTTTCTAGTGAAATCTAAACAGAAACATTAGTATCAGAATTTAATATCAATATTGTGATATCTAGATTGAGATCATAGCTAGAAGGCAGAAAAAGAGAGACTGCTTTCCACACATATTATTTCCTCTACAAGTCTATACTATCTCACATTTTTTTGAAGGCTTATTTAATTCATGTTGGCATTCACCAACATTTGATAAACATGTCACTCCTCACCAGGTGTTCTAACTGAAAACAGAGATGGACAAAATATATTCTACAGTCTGCTTGCAATAGAGGTCCACTACTTTAGTGAAAATGTAAAAAAAATTGTGTTTGTAAAAATATTTGCAAAGTAATCAATGAAAATAAATATGATGAAAGGGTGCTTAGATTAATTTACATGACTTTGTGAAAAGTTCTTTTTCAATAAGAGATTAATTTTGTGTACTGGAAGCTGCTTTTGCGTGTTAGGTAATTTTTTCTCTTCTGTGTTGTTTTTGGGGGTTTTTTTGGGTATTTTTTTTTTGTTTGGTTTTTTTTTGTTTTTTTTTGAGGGCAGTTTGATGATCAGTACACATCATAGGCTAAATATTGTGGCTGTGTCTGTCTAGGAGAAATCAACCAAGAATTCTAACAGTATACTAATTACTATTCTCAAAGATATAATCTGCAGGGAGCATCTACTTTTTCTGACAAACATGATTTCAATTCAAGAAATAGCTCACAATCATTCTAGTGCATCTGATATCAGTGGTATCCACACAGCCATTCTGTGCAAACTCCCTGCTTTAAAGGTCTTCCCATCACTGTTATTGGTCTCACAGATGATGAAGTATGACACTCCATAAACAATGAGCTGGGCCTTTTGTAGGCTGCTTTGCTTTTTTTGGCTTCAAACTGCCACTGAATGTCAAATCAATTTGGCTTTCATTAGAACAGCTTTATATGTGCAAATGTATTTGTGTCTGGTAGCTACTTTTTTCTATTTTTGCTATCCTTTCCCTTTGCTTTTTTTCTCCTTTCCCTCGAATGATGTCATTTTTCTCTAATCAAAGCCAACACCTGTTTCTCTAAAATAGGACCCTCTGTGTAAAGCTCTTTATCACAATCTGAGTACACTCTAGATGGGCTCATTATGAATCAAGTTCTCTCGGAACAAAGAGGAAATGCTCTGCTACAGTGACATTGCACATCATAGAGCCTGGATAAAGTCAAGAGCTGATGTAACCTTGACTTTTGACATGCCAACAGACTGCTGTCTAGATAATGCAAGGTGTGTAAGCCACTGTCTTTGATAAGTAATAAAACAAATAATAAATCTGATGCTTTAAGAACAGCTCAACTGTTACACAATGCTGTATTGGTGTTGATGGGGTAATGTTTTTTCTTAACCAATTTAAAAGGAACACAAAATTGCAACTTTTTGTGTTGTGTTTTGGTTTCTGGTTTTGTAATTCACAAGCCTACTTAGACAATCTTATTGAAGAATGCCATAACATGAGAGGAATGGAACAAAATAGGGATTACAGAACTCCCAGTTATTAGTCAATGAAGATCTGCTCCAACAGAGTGCATTACAAGTAGTCTGAAATGGCTGAAGTTTAGGAAAGGAAAATTAGAAGGGGAAAGGCTATATGTATCCTAAAAGGCTACCGTAAACTCTGTGTTGTGACACATTTGGAAGAAACACAGGCTCACTTTTCATGCACCTAAAATCCCTTGCCTCTATGAGATGTGTCTCATGGAAATAGCTATTGAAGTGTACTGTGCCTGGAATGGTTTAGGATTGTGGTGAAAAAGAGCATAAACTTCTTTTTCCTCCTCCAGAAATATCTTGTTTTCTAATTTTCATCACAAAACCATTCTCCCTATTTTCCATCCATCTTATGCAAGCTGAAAGTCAGGATATATTTCCATTCACTTCACAGATTCATAAAGTCACTATGGTTGGAAAACACCAGTAAGAGGAGAGATCATAATTAACCCAGCACTACTGTGTTCACCACTAAGCCGTATTTCTAAGTGCCAAATCCACATGTTTTTCTGAACACTTCCAGGGACTGAACACTTTCAGGAGAAATATATGTTTTGAAATAACTACCTAACTATAACCAGGTCAGATGCATGTTCTCTCACAAGTAACAAGGCACTTGTAAGTAGTCAAGCTACATGCTGTCCTCTTGCTAGCATTGATCCTTTTGCAAAGAACCAGAAATATATTTTACTTCTTTAAATGGAAAGGCATACATTTTTGAAGCTGGGGAACCTACAGATAGACAGTAGGAGTGAGACAGAAAAAAAATTGTGACAATTTTATCCCTACTCCATCTAAACATGAACATTTGACACTTATGAAGGAAGAAGCTTTCTCTGGACATTGCAGAATAGCATTAAGATGAGAGAGCCAGCCTTTGCTCGCCACTTTCAATAAATAATGGGCCAAAACATCTTCAGAAGACCTCAGGCTGTCCAAGAAGTGTCCTTGCTCAGTTTGTGAGTGGATGAACTCACTCCTCTATGATGGGATCTTGTGTCAGACACTCACAAGGAAAGTGCCTATTTTCAGAGCTGAAGAAGAGGTTTGCTTGGCTCAAATACTCAGTGATTTCAAATCCAGTGCTAACTGTAACTGAAATATGTTGGTAATCTGCCATCTGTGGTTTTCTTGAGCAGAAATTTTGACTGAAGTCCAGGTCTTAGTAGATATGAGGCCACGTTACCAAATCCATCCTCCTACTCAACATCATCCTTCATACTGTCTTACTGTGTCACTGCCTTTGGATTAAGTACCACAGCAAAGTATGGAAAATGCAGATACTTCAGTTGCCAAGTCATTTCTTGGTCTCTGTTGGAGCTATCTATAGTGAATGTTTCATTGCTGACATCTATTCTAGCCTCAGTATTGTCAAAGCATTTTTTCATGTGTAATAAATTTGCATAAACACTTCACCCCAAATATAATGTAACATAGGATAAGAAAGACCTAAATTATATTTAAAAAAATACTAAAAGATTTCTTGATTGATTTGCAGAGGCATAGCAAAATTCCTTCATATAGTGGCCTCATGAATGAGATGATAATATGCAAGTAAAGCATAATGATTGGCATATTAAATGCAAGATCTTTGTCACCATCTGTTTCCTGATTGTGTCAGCAAGTTGGATTTTTTTTCATGGAAGTGTGAGAATACACCATGGCCTCGAAGTATCAAAATGTCAATTATACATCACATTTTAAAGTTGGAAGCCCAAATCACAATTGTCCCTGAATTCTGCTTGAAACACTGACAAATTATTACCTATCCATCACATTTAGCCTTACTGTACAGTAGCACCGTTATTGTGCTGGAAAATAAAACAGAGCAGGAACACTATCAAGGCCAGGTTTACAATTTTGTGATGAATACTTAAAAAAAAATTGATACAGAAGGAGACAGGGAGAGAACTAAGAATTCAAAACAAATTGAATATTTGCAGAACAGCCCTATCAAATACTTGTTATTTCAAGTTCAAGTAATTTGAAAACAGTTTTGCATTTCTGGTATTTTTCGTTAGTAATGCTCATTCACAAGGAAAACTATTCCTTTTGCTATATTTTCACTTGCACTGACAGAAGAAAATTGTATGTTGGTTAGTGCAATGAATCATTACAAAGTGCAGAAGGAGAAAACCAATGCGAAACCTAACCAAAATGAAGGAACCTTTCCACTAATACCACAGGTCCTGCATTACACTCTCAGTGGCCTTATATCAGAGTTGGTGGGAGATGTTTTAATGTCCCACATACAATGACATATACTAGCACCGTCAGCTACCAGAACAAGCAACCAAAAAGGCTGCTGATTGTGGTTCTGAAATATGAATGCAAGACTCTTTCAAAACTGAAAAGTCCACCAATATCCCAAGGCATTATTTCTGCTAAGAGGAGGAAACAGAAGAAATAGGTATTGTGTAAAGTGATTCTTCATTGACTGAGGGCAATGGTAAGATCACCAAAAAAACACAATGGCCTTTTGATTTGCTCCTAGACCAATTATTATACCTGTGGAAAGGAGATACCTAGATTTTTGTAAAATGGGACAAAGAGCATAATCATGTCCAACAATCTAACATGAACTAATTTGGAAGAAGGCTATGAAGAGGTTAAATGAAAAAAGTGACCTTCCAAACTTGTACTTTATTGGGCTTTTCATGAAGCATAATTTCTTCTATCTAATAATTTCTGATTATAATAGAATTTATACATGATAAGGTACACAATCCATTACTTAAAGAAATTGCTAATATGATATTTGCAGATGAATAACAAATTTTTTCTGTAATAAGATAGCAGTTTATAAGATGCAAAATTTATTCCAAATGAGACTGATTCCAAAATCAGGAGATTGTAAGTAGCATGATTTGTATTACATGTTTGGGATTAATCTCTGTGCCTGTGAAACAGGGTTGCTAATACTTAATAAATATAAAGTACATTGATTCTAATTAATAATTAATTGCAAGTATGGCTTTGTTTTTAAGCATGTGTGTACATACATATTAGATCAAAATGTTTGAGAAAATTTGGTCTGGGGCTTCTGATTTAAGAAGTTATCCATGAGAAGTTGTGTGTAGACATGTCTTCACTACTAAAAAAATTATTTTTCCTTCTTCAAAAGGTTATGTAAGTAACCTGCAAAGCAGAGGTTTGTATATTTCTGGTTGAGCAGTGTGCTCTGCCAGATAGTTAGCAGTCTTTCCATTCATCAGCAAATGGTGAATCATAAGCTGTTGGAAAGCAGAAAATAATAAGAAAAGTCACAGCTGAAACTTTGCACCTGTAGTTTGATAGATAAAGTTTGTAGCCTGAACATACATATAGATATGAACCAACACTGAGAGAGAGAAAAAAAAAAGAATATGTGAGAAAACATCTCTTCTAAGAAGTTTCATGTGCATGTTGCCAAGGTAATGACTGTACCTATGTCTTCAAACAGGCACCTTTTGGGAGTCTGACTCCCAGCTTGTGCACCTCCACCAAGATGTCAACTGAATGCAGGCAGTAGAAACACACTGTGTAAAATCTTAGTGTATTACAAACAGATTTCGTTTTCTATGTGCACATACTATTGGTATCACTCTCTTCTCTGAAAGTGACATCTGGATGTGTATGCGGTAAGTAAATATTTTTGAACTTTGTGAACTGCGGACATTAGTCCATCTCTCAGATTCTTACAGCAGGGACTGAAGGAAAATGTTCTTAATGTCTCTTTAACATTTTCTTTTTCGTTTCTGTAAGTTCATCATACAATTTCTTACTTCACCCTCTATTAGGTCCATTGTGAAATCACTCTTGTTTACTAACAGAGAAATAGCTTTATTTTTTTTTCTTGCTGCCATTTTTTTTTCCTTCTTGGCTGCTCTGTCAGGCATCCAGATGAAACAAAGAATTCTCACTTTTTAATTAAAATTTTGCTGTTTGGGACATGATCATGCAACAAGTGAGTTTAAGAGAAGTTTTGTCACCAATATCCATGGATTTTTGTTCTCCCTCACATCAGGAATATGTCATACAAAATAATATGGTTTCTTTCATGTATGCACCTGGACTTTCAAAAGAATGCTTTGAGGCTTTCTTTCATACTCTGCTTAATAATCTAGCGATTTCAGAATTTTTATAATCTGTATATTATATATTTTTCTGTATTTCTTTTTGAATTCTGTATAAAAATACATTTTAAAGTTAATTATATGTATGTTATTATAGAAGCATAAAATGGCCTGGGTTTAAAGGGAACAGCAACTCTCCTGCTGTGGACAGGGATACCTTTCATGAAACTCAGAGTTCCTTCCAGCCTTGCCAGGAGCATTTCTAGGGATGGGACATCTACAATTTCTCTGGGCAACCTGTTCCAGTGACTCACCACACTTACGGTAAATAATTTCTTCCTAATATCTAATCTGAACCTACTGTCTTTCAGTTTGAAGCCATTCCCCCTTGTCTTATCACTACATGCCCTTATAAAAAGTCCCTCTCCATCTTTCTTGCAGGATCCCTTCAGTTACTGGAGGGCTGCAATAAGGTCACCCCAAAGCCTTCTCTTCAGCAGGCTGAACACACCTGATTGTCTAGCCTTTCCTCACAGGAGAGGTTCTCCATCCCTTTGATCATCTTGGTGGCCCTCTTCTGGAATCACTCCAGCATGTCCATGTCCTCCCTCTGCTGGCACCCCGGAGCTGATGCAGCCCTGCAGGTGGGGTCTCAGCAGAGCAGAGCAGAGGGGCAGAATCCCCTCCCTGGCCCTGCTGCCCACGCTGCTCTGGATGCAGCCCAGGACACGTGTGGCTCTCTGGGCTGGGAGTGCCCATGGCTGGCTCATGTCCAGCCTCTTACCCACCAGCACCCCCAGGTCCTTCTGGGCAGGGCTGCTCTGGATCTGTCCATCACCAGCCCGTGCTGGTACTGGGGCTTGCTGCAATCCAGGTGCAGCACCAGGACTTGGTCTTGTTAAACCTCAGGAGATTCCATGGGCCCACTCCTTAAGTTTGTCCAGGTCCCTCTGGATGGATTCCATCTTTCAGGTATATCAACCACACCACTCATCTTGGTTTCATCTGCAAACATGCTGAGATTGCCCTTGATGGCTTTGTCTGTGTCATTAATGAAGAAATGAAACAACAGTTGTCCATAACAGACCCCTGAGGTACACCACTTGTCACTGATGGACACCGATACACTGAGCCATTGACCACTACCCTCTGGATGTGACCATCCAACCAATTCCTTATCCATCTAACAGTCCACCCAATGAAACCATATCTCTCCAGTTTAGTGAGAAGGATGCTATGGGGGACTGTATCAAAGGCTTTTCAGAAGTCCAGAATAGATGTATGATAAAATACATCAATTTGTTCAAACAGAAAACAAATCAATCTTCTTAATATTTTGATTGAAAATTAATAATCTTCACTAATTTTTGTTTTAGAAAGAGCTAAAACTTGATATTGAACAGTTCCAAAACCACAAATGCAAGGTTCAGTCTTGCAAGTGCTTGTTTGTGCACAGCATTACTCGGAAGGGTAGTCCTGAGTTCAAAGTCTGTTCAATTATCAGTCTGAGTGAGTACTCAGGTGTTTAAAGTGCTTAACCAGGATTTAAAATAAAAGCTATGTTTCTTGAGGCTGTAAATCTGTAACCATGTGTCAGTTCTTATTGAGAAAAAAAAATCATAATATTTAGATTTGATCAGTAGTACAAAAAGCTGTCTCTACTTTCATCATGCTAGATTTAAAATGAGCTGGATTCAGAAATCTTCACAATTCCTTTGTTTTCATTTCTGCAAATACTGAGGCAATCTAGCTTCACTGGCATTAATGTCTGCTGAAACTAAAATCCAGAGAAGTATAATGTGCTAACAGTTTTAATCTATTAGAATATTTGTCACTGAAACAATGCCTTGTCACTTAGTAAACCAACAGCAATTAGACATCACAATTCAATTCATTCACATGGAGTAAGAAAATGTCCAAGAGAATGATTTTGCAGCATTGCAAAAATGTGGCAAAGTAAAATCAGAATTTCTAATTGGTCCTAATTCTGGATTTTTAGTTGAACTTCCATTGCTTTGAATCAGATTTAATATGTTCTCTCTTCCTGGAGTAAAGTCAGGATAACTTACTGGTTAGAAATTATTTACAATGATAAGTAAGATAATTGGAATAACTGATTAAAGAAGCATCATGATAAAAACAAGCATGAAAAAATAAATTTAAACGGAGGTTTCAAAATCCAAGTTAGAAATAAATTGTACAATGTTTTTATCCTAACTGCCTCATAATTGTGCAGAAACAGTTAAAATATTCAGATCAATATTGTGGCCTTTACAAGAAACTGCTGAATCACAGCAGGAAATTTGTGTTATTCTTAAAATTGAGATCTCATAAAGAACACTCTACAGATCACTTTGAGGGAAGAACAATGATGGAAGTACACCATAACCTACCAGGAAATGCCATGCATGACACACAGAAACCATATGCATAGATTATGATTCATTTAAAACAATAATTAAAGTTAAATTAGATAAGGAAAGCTTTAGTCTTTTATTTCCTTGGTGGTGTTTTGTAAAGAATAGCTGCTTTTCAAGGACTAGCAAGAATTCTTAGTGAAAATTTTACTAAAACTCCTGAGACCAGGTTAGGGCTAGGACTAGGTTTAGGTTAGGGAGAGAGAGAAAGCTGGTGACCTTAGAAAAGACACCTTTTCAACTCAGAAATTCCCGCAGGGCTTCAGTATATTCTGTGGCAGAATTTTCTTTCAAGGCTTAGGAACAGTTAGGAGAACTATCCTCTTACCTCTTGGGATGATATGTCTGACAGGTGAGATCTGTTTGAGAAGCCTCCACTGACCTTGCAGCTCATTGACGAAGAGCTGGAAGAAGCTGCAGGAGGGGTTTCCACCTCCCTGACTGGCAGCTGCATTAAGTAGAGGCTGTCACACTTGTCTCAACCTCTCACCTTTAGTTCAATCCAGGACTCCATTGAGCTACTCTGCAGCCATGCCAGTGCCTGTGATTGTGCCTTGTTGATGGGGACTGTGACCCTGACTCATGGGATGACTTCCTGGCTTCCTGACAGGACTAAGCCCTTTTGTTGGTGGGGCCACAGCTTCTGCCTGCCATGTTGTCACAATTTGCTTCCAAATTATCTTTTCCCTAACTGCCTTTATTGTTCCCTGAGAGATATGTGAGACCCATAGGAAGGGTGAAAAGATGAGGAAGTAAAGTGGGGGCTTCTGTGAGAATTGTCCCAATTGTGTATTTTTCACAAGGGGTTTCTGCATGTCCCCTGCAGAAGTGTCCACCTACGCTTAGGGTTATGCTATAGGAAGAGCAAAAGATATGAGACCCATGAAAACAGTGGGGTTGCAAAGAGCTGGACAAGCCACAGCAGCACTGTGGCTTATCTGGGAGCTCTCTCTCACCTACTATTTCCAGTGATGGCTTCAGCATGGCTCTTAGCAGAAATCTCTGCCCAGATTTAGCACAAGGGCTAGATTTATGGGCAGAGAGTCAGATATATTTTTTTAGACAAGCATTTTAAGGCTTAGCTGCACAGTGAGTGGCTGCTTCCAACATTTCTTAAAATTGTCAGAATACATCCAGGGAAGGTTTTCAGTTTAAATTAATAGAAATGGTTCATTGAAAGGCTTAAGTGGTGTGAGAGTTTCCAATTTGAATTAAATATTGAATTTTCTATATGAGTTAGAGAAATGCTTTTGAGGACCATTTTTATGATAATTATAATACTTCTGTAATATTCTAGTATTTTTATAGTATTTATGACATTTATATATTGATAGCTTTTATGAAAAATTGAAGATTGCCATTTTGGCTTGGAATAAACATCTCATAGTAGTCATATGCTGCTGTTCAGAATGCTTACCATTTACCATTAAATATAGTTATGGGATTAAATCAACAGAATTGATTGAGAATTATGAATACATATATACTATAAGTAAGGTATAAATTTGTCTTCTCGGAGGGGAAAAAAGGAGCAATTTATTGTGCATCGAAGAACATTGGAGTTCTTGGAGATGGGAACATACAATGTAATGTTCTCCAATAATGATTAAAATATTTTCATAGGAAAGATACTACTGAGATATATAGGATTACATATAATACTACTGCACAAATAGATTGATATCTGATACAATATTGACACTATGATTTGATAAACCCATTCAATGGTAATTTCAAGACTGAATGCATGCCCTCCCTCCTCTTCTTTTTTTGCTGTGTTTATTTGTTTGGTTTAATTTGGTTTGTCTAGTTAGAATTTCTAGAATGACAGTGATATGAGGTCTAAACTGAATGTAGGCATTAGGCAAGAAATCTTGCAGGATATTTCAGCATTTCATTGTTTATTTTAATTTGAACTTAATTAATGTGAGATCTCAGGCGCTATAAAGACAATGAGTGCCATCTATAAATGCTAATATAAATCAATAAAGAGGAGGAGGTTACATGATTTATGTTGGAACTGAGCCACCATGTAATAACTGATGCTCGTTATGGCCTCAACAATGAATGGGAAATCAAAACATTAAATAGTGCAAGCGAGAAGACCATCCTATTTTGTAGTGAGCTTAAGATACTCTATTCGTAATTCATTTCTATCCTATTAAAAGGTAGGTTAAATCTTTCATTTAAATAAACATCTTGCCTAAGAAAGGGGCTGTTGGAGTTTGCCCAATGTTTCCATGCCTTTGAGTTGTTGCCAGCTTTGCTTGAAAAATAACAAATGCAGTTGCCAAAAGCTACATGCAATAATATTACTCTTAAAAGAGTACTATAGGTACAAGTTTTAGGTATGCACTGCTTTTCATATCTATAGTAGAGTTTACTGTGTTATTAATATTTTATTTTCATTACCTTATATTAGTAAAACAAGACTTCAGAATTGTTTTGCGTATCTCTCTTGAAGAATAAAAACAAATAGTTCTACTTTTGAGCATTGATTGGCACATTATGAAAACATCAGAAGAGTTGATATGAGTAGGGCTGCATTGATGCACTGAAAGCAGGTCTAGCATTTCTCCAGAGATTTTATTTATTCTCCTAATTTCTTCCAATTTTATTTATTCTCCTAATGTCAGCATACATTTTCAGATGAGAATTTCACTCTTCCTATAATTTTCTTAATAACTGTATTTTAATTAATTTTGAAGATAAAATATTTTAAGTCTTCTTCATACACATTTTAGCTGAAAAAGAAGAAAAAAGCCCAACTGCTGGAACTTCACTGAAAACGTTGTCTTGGGAAGTGTCCCTGTATCAGGTGAACCATTTCTCTTTTCTACTATTTGAGTGCATTAAAATGAGATGTCCAAGTCCTCTGGAGATACTGGAGTTACTGCAATTTAAGTTGTTTTGCATTCCAGAAGGCATTGTCATGGAGATTTATGAGCATGGGATCAAAGCAGACATGAATGAAACCTGTGGTAGAACTATAAGTGTAGATGGGGTATTTTACATCAGTGCCCAGTCTTCTTACCAAATTTGAACTTCTTGAGTAAGAAAAAAATAATAATCACAGGCTGTTTCAGAATATAGGTAGGAGAGCTGTATGTTCCTAGAAGAGAAGATATGTAGGTCAGTTTTTGTGCTCTTCGTACCTACCAGTCTGTCCACTTCCTGAGGAAGCTCCCAGGGAGTCAGGCAACTGCCATTTTAATAGCCCAGAAGAACTGAGGTTACAAGATTGTGCAAGCCACCAGAATGATTAACAGTGTATACCATTATATTAAGACAGAGGTCATGTAAATTTGCCTAGATCAATACCCAATTCTTAACAAGGGTCAAAGATATTAGCAGGCTCCCCAGGGAAGTGATCACAGCACCAGCCTGATAGAGTTCAGTAAGCACTTGTACAGTGCTCTCAGGTACATGGTGTGATTCTTGTGACTGTCCTGTTCAGGCTGGTGATGATTTCGATGACCCTTGTGTCAGAATATTCCGTGATTCTGTAGTCTTGCAATTTATGAAAGTTGTGTAACTTTTTGATAAAAGATTCTAAAAATGGAAATTTGTCAACAGCTTGCTTGCAGATACCTTGTCCTAAGAGTAAACTGACGTGATAGTTAAAATGTTTTTGTTTTCTTTTTAAGATTTTATTTATTTTTTGTTATACTGCACTAGAGGTTATAATATTATTTTAGGTATCATTTTAGATATCATTTTAGATATAGCAACTTTTTGGTTTTGAGAACTGTTTCAATCTATACTGTAGATGAAAAAAAATACACTTTTTAGGCATTTCATTGGATCAAATTTTCAAAGTTTTGTGGTCTTACAGCAATTTATTTTTGCTTAAGACAATTTGGATATCTTTACTTTCCTCTTGAGAGAATTTTCCTCCATGATTAGGGTTTGGATTTATTTTGATATCCTTTTGGGAAAAGGATTCTCTTTATCTAGATGTGAGTGGAACTAACTCTTGACTCAGCTGAAAGAAACTTTCCAAGGATGGCACAAATTCAACCCTACTTGTCTTTAGGTGGCCATAGAAGCTGCTTGCCAGCTTTGTTGTATTTGTTCAGTAATGTCTAGTGAGAGTTTCAGAAAGTTATCATCATGGCTATGGAACTTCATTTCTTTACCATTTTCTGTGATTCTTCTGCTAATGTTGACTGCCTTCATCGAGGGTGGGAGATTTGCAATTATTGATAGGTTTCAATACTGCGTTTTGAGCTGTAGTGGAATCAGCCCTTGAAACAATAATGTTGAAGACATACAACGGGTCAGACAATTCTCTTCATTAGCCTAGTACTAATAGCTCAAGTCTGAGGTAGGATTTGAACTACAAGGTCTGCCCAAACACTCCCACTCTCCCAGCTATCACTCTTCAAACTGTCTGCATGGATCCTGAGCTTTGAGGGGGGTGTTGACTAATAGTGCTTTATACAAATGACCTTTCATATGAAAGAGTTTAAGTAACAGGCTGCTGCCCTTCTAGAAATGCTTTTCTGCCTCTTTTAGCTTTTATTTTCCAGCATTCTTTCCTTTGCATGAATGAAAGGATAACTGTTTGGATATGTGAAATGATGATTTATTGTCAGGATCATTATAGTAGTGTTAAAAACAAATAACTCACCAACTGTCTGTTCTCTTAAACATGTGGTATCTGAGTGCTTCAGTGTTCTGTTCAAAGCAGAGACTTTATCTTTGTTCATACAATAAAAAGAGCCCCTTTACATTATTTACTTTAGTTTAGATTATTGTGTTTCCAACTGTCATAAGTATGTCAGAAAAACAAGATTAAAACATTATATTTTACTTGCCAAAACAAGAAATAAAAGAATGAATGGGAAATATTCTAGGAATTAAAAATATTTGACTGTTTTAATGTAGCCTTTTTTAAAGCAACAAAAATACCAAAAAAAAAAAGTGGAAGAATGAAGGGCAGCCTGCTCTCCCTTAGCAGAAAATGACAAAGTATACATATTTCTGGCAAACTAATTGTAGTTTGCTCAGGTTATCTAAACTCCTTTTTTTCTCTTGATCTATGTGGGATGCTTTGTAGACTGTCCTGAGTTGGAAGGATGTGGGAAAGGATCATTGAAGCCTCTTCCTGGTCCTGCACAGAAAAACCCCAATAATCACACCATGTACCATGTACCAGGTCTTAGCTGATTATATTCAAAAGGTCTTGTTTTCCTGCTATGTATTATGAACGACTTTGGAAGAAACACCTGGAAATGCGAATATTGTGTGGTGACAGCAAAATGCTGGAATAAAAGAAGGAACAAGCTGGATATCCTGGCAGTTCTGCAGTTCACCAAGTCTGTTATTTCTGTTCTGTCTTTATAATGGCCATAAAATATGAGCTGGGAGTATGATGTCAATGCATCCACTTTCAATAATTGATATGATGAATAATCTCAACCTTCTGACACTTTCTGTATCTTCTCACATCTCAAGAAACTTCATTCATCAACCACATTTGAAATGTTTAAGTAATCTCAGTGATGTATGGAGCACTGAAACTCCCTTGTTAGAAATCTATGCTACTAACATTCTATCAAATTAAAAAGCCACTGAGCTCTTGTGCATAAAATTATCATAAATTATCTCTGAAGGTTCATTGCTGTTTGGAATGTTTAATTGCTCACTCAGCTGAACTTCAACAGCTCAAGATTATTAATCAATTTGTCAGAAGGTTTCTCATAATGTCGTCTTTTACGCTGCGGATATATGCAAGAAAAACCCTTGTGCAAGACAGTTTTATGCAGCAAGTCAAAAGTATCCATGCATACCTTTCACAATATTCATTTCATATATTTATGAGAGTATTTTTCAGTTGTTGATTTCTCACAGAACATAGGGATATTTTAATTACATCAGTCTAATTTATCTGGATGGAAAACTAGATTCTCAAAAATATATTTAAAAGTAAAATGGAGACAGATAATAAAATGGAACTCCTGAATCTTTTAATCCCGGCCTACTGTTGATTGTCTTTGCTAAGTAAATATTTTGCTAACTGCAGTAAAGATGTTTTGCAAATGCCATACCTTAAATGTACATGAGCAGCATCATCAGCCATTTTTCTTACCACAGAATGCATTTTTGCTTTAAAGTAATTTTTCAGGAGAGAATTTGACTTCGATGTACTAAACCAATGTATTTCATCTTAATTGAAACACATGTTCCATTATTTGCTTTGAATTTTTTTTCTTTATTTTAAAGGTGATATATTCATCCTTTTTATACAATTTTCTTTCTTTTTTTTACAAATGCAACTGTGTATAAGACTTTATGAATGGGTAGATGGCAATGTTTCTATTTGTAAATATTTTTAGCCATCAATTATTTCAGGAGCAACATAGAAGTAGAGGATTCTTCATTTCCTGTTCTAGAGAATTCAAAAGGGTTTTGGAGAAACATATTTAAGACTCTTGAAGCCACTTTATTTTCTTAAGCTGAAAAACTTTCAAAATATAAAGACTGAAAAGATCATGGACATTATCCACTTTTGCTACTCTGTGAATGATCATCATATTATTTCCTATGCATGTGGAAAGATAGAGGATAAAAGCCAACATATAGTTAATAAGTGTCAAGTATCTATTTGATATTAAGTATTTATGCAGTATATCACACCAAGGTATTTCTACCAAAACCTGAAAATTAATAAAATATCAGGTTAGATATTTTTTGTCAAACTTCTTGCATAAAATTAATATATTGGAATGATAAATATTCTTGTATGTCTAAAAAATGTTATCAGAAATTTGCTGGGAACTGGCATTAGTATGTTTTTCTTCATGTATTTTTACTGTATTCCTTCAAAGCCTTTCTTAAAATGCATTATGTCCTTTAGCTGATGATAAAATGGGAAACACAACAGAAGTAACAAATGCATCACATACACTTTCTGACATCTGGGGTTATGAAAGCACATCACAACAAATGTAAAACAGATCCTTGGTACAATTTCATCACCATTACCCATCTCTATTACAACAAAACTTTTAATGCCAAGAAATAAAGATTGTCATGATGTTTGGCTTTGATTCAACCCAAAATGATATGCTGAAGATTGAGTATAAAATCTTCTGAAGAAATAGGAAGAGAAGCCAGATCTTCAGATTCCCAATAATATGTCTTAACACATGAATCCTTCCTTCATCACCCTGCTCAGCAGTGATGCCTTACAGATGAACAACTGAGCTGTGATTAAATAGCTTATAGACTTTTCAGCATTTGTATCTTTTTTTAAATCTTTTCATTATACAAGTCTGCCATAGCATATATTAACACTAGGAAAATATAGGAATTAGAAATGCAGAGACGAACATGTTTAAAATGTGCTATGTATGTGGCAGATCACAATTTCTAGAAATGTTCAGTTCTGTAAGGTCTTTATAGTTCTTCCTTTATCCAACATCAATTTATCCTGTCATTGATTATCCTGTCATTGGATGTGAACATACTATTATGCATGATCCCAAACCTGCACATACTTGGCTCAAAATACCTCAGAACCATACTGGAAACAAACTCATCACTCAGAATCAAGACTGTTACTGTTTCAATGAAAAAAAAGAAAAAATTGCGGACCAGACAGGAGTTGTGTATATTACAAAGAAGGTTATGCATTTCTGGCCATGTACAGAGAAAATTAAAGTGGTGCTGTAATTAGCTCATCGATAAATCAATAGGACTGACTGATAACTAGCATAGTGTGGATGTCAAGAATCCAGAAACTTATTATGTGCGTAATAAAATAAAGATCAAGACATATAAGTTAGCATTCACAGCTTTACCTATGTCTGCTAGTTTTTCCTCCTTTCACAACACCATCCCTCTTCTCATTTAATCATGAAAGCTAGATTAACTTCTTTTGTCATTCAGCCCTTTAGAAAAACTCCCTGGTGATTGAATTTCTTTATCATTTGTATCAACTTTGAGCCTGAACCAGAAATTCTAGTGATGTAGTTTTTAGTTGCCCCTTGTCCAGAGAGAGGTATGTTACAAGTAAAGATTGCTAGTGCAGATTTTGTCCTTCCACATGCCAGAACTCCTAAAGTAACACAGTAATGCATGCTTGCATATCAGAAAGTGTGTTAGCCTTTGATGTACTTCTTCCTCAGTATGACTCATTAATTTAATAGCTCCTAACACTCCATCATGTTAGTCCAGCTATGACGTGTTCTGTAGTGTATCTACAAAAGGTTATTATGTAATGTTTACTTGAAAAAAAATTGCTACATTTAAACATAAAAATAACTAGAAATAGCATTCTCCTATCCTTTAACATGTAAAATTTTATTGGTCATGAATTTCTATACAGTTTTTGACATAAAAGAAATTATTTATTTATTCTTGAAATGGAAATGCTGAATATCAAATTTTGACTTAGCCATTTATTTCACTGTTCATTTGAGTCAGTTTTTGTGGATTTGTCCCCATGTGTGTCAAGAAGTAATGACTTTAATTGAGAAAGAATAAACAGTGATCACACAAAAATCAGTTTCAAAGAGCTCAGTTCTCAAAGAGCTCAGTTCTCAGTGTCTTTTGAAAAACTATGCATCAATGCATTCTCAGAAGACTCAGAAGAAATGATCAGTGCAGTTGATTTCTAGATTTTGAACTTCTGTGGTCCCAGTAACCATTCCAGACCCTCTTGGAAACTCAGTTTCCAGCAGTAGTTATTTAGATGCCTAGATTTAACAGAGTTAGCAAATGATGTCTCCTATTATGCTCAAAGTGACTTGATGTAGTAATGAGTAGGCTTCTCAGATGAATAAATAATACTGGTTTTTTTCCTCTACTGAGAGCCACTGCCCTGTTCTGTCCAGCACAGGGTTAATTTTTGCAGTTGCCAGCAGGGGTCATGGCCAGGACCCAGAGTTACTCTTTAGCACTTCATAGCATTTCCAAGGGTGGCAGGAAGAGTCTCTTCTGTGGAGAAGACGTTCCTGCTGGTGAGTGAGAGTGGTGCCAGTTCCAGAGGCAGGACTGGTTGGGTAACACCAGCTCCCAGCTGGAGGGAGCAGTGAGGACAGCATGGTGGTCCAGTAGTCTGTTGTTGGGGGTTTCCAGAATGGGCAAGTGTTTATTGTCTCATACCCTCTCTCATTAATATTGCTGCTGGGGTTTTTCTTATCACTATTTCCAGTCAATTGTTCTTATCTCCACCCATGACCTTTACTTTTTTGCTTCCAGTTCCTGAGGAGAAAAGTAAAGGCAAGAGAGAGGGGGAGAGGGTGGTGGGTAGTGAGCAAGCTTCTGTGTGGTTTGAAATTTCACTGGGAACACTAAACTGAGGAGTACTGTTCTTAAACCACGACTGGTACACCTTTTAAAACAAATTCCTAGTGCTTTTACACTATTGATTTTTCAAGCTTTTCCTGGAAACCTCTGACATACTAAGCTAAAATTATTTTTTTACTTTATAATGCATTAGAGGTATTCACAAAGAAACAAACTGCATGAGTAAGTTGCTTGAACACACTGCATGGTAAGGATGAATTTACATGTTTTGAATACAAGACCAGATTCATTGAAATCTCCCTGGGTGACATAGGTTATCCAAAAATTACACAAACATTGCTTCTCTTTGGGACAGGCATCTGTCAGACATTACCCTTCTAAAAGCTACAGGAACATTACTTCAGCCATTTCCCATTGACACATCTTTTCTCTTTCATTCCTTTGAAATGCTTTTAGCAGGTTAAAATGGTTATTACTTCATCAGATGTCCTTGGGAGGGAAGGTAGTTGAAAGAATTCTTTGCATATAGACGACTCCTACCGGGTAATAAATCTCATGCCTGAAAGCGTGGTTCTTCTGAAGAAAGCCCCTAATGATTCGCAAACCTCCTTCAGGAAGATGGTGATGTGAAGGGCGAGCAGACATAGGTAGTTTTATTGCCAACTGCACTCTACCCTGTCTAAAAACATTACAAACAGCAATGCTCATTTACATTATTAAAACCACAGGATTTATCTTTGTGTACTTCTATATTGGCTGTGCAAGCCATACTTTTCTCGATAGCAGGTAGAGTAGTAGTCAGTTAGCATTAATCGTTAGCATCAGGCTTCTTAGGCAGTTAGAGACATTTTTATTTTAAAAAATAAATGTATTTAGTGGACAAGGTTCCTTCCAGAGTCTATGTTTCTTTTGAATAAGATATCCCAACAGGCAGGAATGAAATGACAGATGGAAGTGCAGAGTTTCTCTACCCTGATCAGGTTCCATTTTGTTTATACCATCTAATTAGCAGAAGCAGCATAGATGAATGATTGATTATGTCACCTTCATGGCTTCTGAAACTTCTCTCCTACATATCTGATAATAGTTCATACAAAGGTGGTCCATACTACCAGTCGTGTTGGTAATTTTATCCTTTGAGATCCTAAACCATGAGAAAGTATAAGTAAACAACAGTGAACTTTGAGCAAAACTAATTCTGATAAGAGACCAGCCAGTTGGAATTCATACCATAAAGCTGATGATGGCTGTCGAAATTGAATTAACATGATAGTTAAACAAAAAGACAGAGAGTCTGTGCATATTTGAATTCTAGCTTCTACAGCTAGAAAGAAAGAGTATGGTGCCAGTACCATTTTCTGCACAGCTACCAGTGGCAGGCCTTCACCCTTGAACGATTTCTGATATAACCTACAGGTCTGCTGTTCTTTTCTTGCAGTCCGATGGGTTGCATCACCATATAACACTCTATTAGTAATGACCATATGGAATTTTTTTCATCTCTGGTATTTTATACAAGCTTTTTAAACTCTACAGTGAATAAGAGATTAGATCCTATAAAGTGCAGAATTTCCTTAATTTTTTTTTCAGTTACATTTCCATATTTTTGAGAGAAGAAAATTGGCCAGAAGTACTAGTTGGGCAAGTGCTCTGTTGAGTTGTTGACATTGTTCCACATAATCAGAAATTAGCATGGAAAGACTCCAAGCTTTCTTCTGCTATGTCATTTCAGTGGTACTTTCTTTGATTTTCCCAAGAAATGTTTTCTTTCAGTTAAGTTTATGATTGACTTCATGACCTAAGCAGTACAGATAATGTATTGAAATATATTCTCCTTGGTTTTGGGTGTTGAGTCTAATTATGTCACTCTTGAAAATAAACAATTTTGCTCATGTGGCAGAAATAAATTTTTTTATCACTGTAATTCAAAACTCCATTTCTTTCAGTTCAAATTCATTAGGAACTAAATCAAAACAGAAATTCATGTTCATCAGGCTTCAGTTAGCTAAATTTCAAAAAAATTGTATTTATCACTGAAATGCATCTGTGTGCCAATGAGAATTTCACAAAATACTACTTATTTTATTACTTAAGGCATAATTTTGTTATTATTTTTGCACATTCCTGGAAAATTATGCTGTGTGAGTAATTCGATGTCTCTCTTTCACTGCGAGTGCATGTTGGTGGGTTTAGACGAGAAGCTTATTACAGACACAATAGGCTTTATAATTTTATGGGGGAAAAAATACTGATTGTTACACAAATATTACACACAAGAACTCCGGTCAGTTTTATATGTCCATGTACAGAGTACATATTTTAATATTATAAGAGTTTGCTTTCCACTACCCTTTTCCCTAAAAAGGGGAATATTTTTTGAAAGTGAATTAGATTAATGTATCTAGTGAAAGAAATTATTCCTTTACTTGTGTACAGGGCAGAAATGGGCAAGCTTCTCTTACACCTAAATGATCATGCTTGATATCTCAGTCACTTTGGGAGAGACTTATTTTTACATTGTTACAGATAGATGCGGTGTCTTGATAGTTTGAGTCTAAGTATAATCTACAGAGCTGATACAATTTGACATTGTGGATTTCAAATTTGTATTTTTTAGTTTATTTTTTAACACAAAAAGAGAACGGGAGAATGGGAAGTTCAATCACCGATGTGCTTGATCACTGGCACTGGAATAATATGGAGCAAAATAAAGTTCTAGAACTGTAAAAATAGCTATCTTCATCACTAAGTAGTTATTTTTTTACGTGATCTGAATTTATGATTATATTTATAAGCCTTGACATTTCTTAAGCTGGTTTTTATAGCACTTTGTATACCCAAGAAAGATATCCAGCTGAAGATGACTGTCAAACAAAGATGAAGGATAGGGAAATAATTGTATTTGGTTTAAGTTTCTTCTCCTATTAGCTAAAGAAATAATTTCTTTAAGAGAATTTTAGACTTTCTTTATTTTCAGCATCTAATCAGACTGTCTATATCAAATGGCCAATTTCTTAAATTTGTATAATTAAAAACAAGTCCTTGGGAAAGAGCTGCAGAAGTGCAGTAACAGTCCAAGACATCTGCAGTGGGTAGATGGAGAGAGACATTGAAGCATGAAAGTCCTTAAAAATAAAAGAAAACTTTCAGTCTAACACAACATAACGTGGCAGTTCATAGATATGAACTTAATGAAGTAACCACAGTAAGTGAAATGTTGAACATCAATGTTCTCTATTAATACATGAGACAAACATGGTGTGAAAAAGGCCAGAAAGAAGAAATGGTTTAAGGCTGACTTAAGAAATTAGTTATTTCAAAATGTATAGGTAACATGTAAATAAGGGTAGAATTATGATGATAAGTGCTGCTGGATCAAATAGAAAACTGCTGCTGGATCAAACCTCTGTAAATGCACTATCCTGACTTGGAGCACATGCCAATGAAAAGCATATTGAAGCCAATGGCGATAATAGTGTCAGAAAAAAAGTGATTTATTAATCATCAGTTTTAGGAAAGTTGCAAATTTTTTAGTTTTCTTTTTTTAAAATTTTAAATCTACAATTTGTTTTATTAATATTTTCTCTTGTAAATTTGATCCATCTTTGTATAAGATTTAATGATTTACAATTTTGGTTTCAAATATCATAATAGCACTGTTTGAATTACAACATAATTTAGATTACAGAAAAGAAGGCTTCTGACATCTATCTTCCCCCATTATATATTATATTATATTATATTATATTATATTATATTATATTATATTATATTATATTATATTATATTATATTATATTATATTATATTTAACACATAGGTGAAGTGAAGTTGTAGGTAAAGTTTAAGGTCTAAATTAGGAAACAGGGCTTATTCTTTGATCTTTTTTCCTCAAGCAGAAATTTTAAAAATCACACATTTTCTCATGGGCACAATTAAATTCCAAAGTATGCTGCCTTTGACAACTGTGAGTAAACTTTTAAGCTTGACAGAAAAAGCAATTGCTCTATCCATTTTCGTGCTTTACTTTATAAATAGTAAAATACATGTTAATTCTGTGGTTTTTTAGTATCACAAAATGCATAGAGATATAATGAAAATAAAGGACTTCTGAATGTTGTTTGAGCTGCACTTTGAGTTACAGCTGTGTACTTACTATCTATATTATTTTACTGTTGCCTTCATCTGACTGATTCCTCCAGGCACAACCCCAACATAAATACTAACTGCATTAACATGTTATTACTGTTTTTAAGGGATAAAGTGATAGTGATGAGAAGTAATGAGATGTCTATGCACAATGCATTCTACTGGAAAGTCTCTGACATTTAATGGTGAAATTCAGCTACCTCAATGCTGAAAGTCAACAGCTGAAAACACTTTAAACAGGAATTGAAGATTAGACACAAATGAAAGAATGGACAGAACTACAGGCCAAAGAATTGTACTGTTCTTCTGCTCTACCAAAATAATGCAACCTATAAGATTTTATTGCCATTGTGGTATTCCCTCTGTAGGCCTGAAAGGCAAAAGGCCTTTGACAATTAAGTCTCTTTTTATCAATTTCATATAACATTTCTTAATAGCTATATACTATTGATAAATTATACTTTTTATATAGTCACCCTATAAAAATTATAAAAATTCATTACTTAATAATTTGTCTTTTATACATATTTGGGTAAGAAGGTGGAGCAGTTTTTTTCTTGCTATCTGTTTTTGAAAAAGACTTTAACAAATGTCAGTCTTAATTACTCCTGAAAATATTTTAATTTTGTAGCTCACGCAAGCAGAAGAAAACCAGGAAGTTTCGGATGTATAGATATAACTGCTAAAAAATGAATACAGGCTAAATGTAAACTAATTATCTTTAGAGTGAAAAGTAGTTATGGGACTGAGGCAGAATTTCTTAAGAACTTAATTACTGACTTCTGAGGTTTTTCCAACAGCACAGACTGGCAAACCTTTGTAGAGGTTTCCCAGATAACTGAAGAGTGGGAATAAGATAGAAAATGGCCTGGACTTTCCTTTTGTATTTTGAAATCAAATTTTCACTCAAAGAATCAGTAACTTTGGTAAACGCAGAAAAAAAAAGCCCTATGAAGCTGGTTCTCTGCTATCAACTGTCAGCTGAGTGTTGACTGGTTGGTTGTTTTGTTACCTGATCAGTAAATTCATGACAGGAGATAAAACCTCCATTCACCACCAGAAAAAGTCTTCTACTTTCTGGTTAATGCTGAAAGCTGCTGTGGAAAAACACAGTAGGATTCATCTTACCTAAGTTTAGTCTTCACAAAATGTCAGAATTACAAATGTATCTTCATTAAGCTAAGGTCAGACATAGCAGTAAAAGCTTCATATGAGTTCCAGGTACAAAACATTCAGTGACTCAGCTGCAGTAACACTATAGTTAAAAGAAGCACACAATTATCTACTCTGAAATTGGGCCTGGCTGCCCTAAGTATCCAGCTGCTAGATGAAGTTTACATTAATAAAATATTTGTCCCTTCCCAAGGGCATTCTGTGTGGCCTGTATAAAGAACTCCGGAAAAATGAAAAGTAGATTTGTTCCTAGCAGGGAGGAAGGAAGTTGTCAGGCGGGAAGAGGATATGGACCTGTTTGCATGCAAGGGTCAGTATTTGGTTGCTGGATATTTCCTCCCTGTCCACACGACAAGAAAACCCTCAGTTTCCTGCACTGGACAAATGGCAGGAAAGGGTGTGAGAGTTATTGAATGACATTATCATCTTATAGCTTCATCAGTGAGGAAGGCTGCTTGCCAAAACTGAGAGCAAAGAACTGAACTTCTAGACCACATATAAGCAGCTGAAATTGTTGAGGGGTCCTTACTTAATTTCCTTTAATGAATTTAGTTAATATGCTGTGCCATTCTTTTCCATAAATTCATTAGTATTTCCCAGTTTTTTATTAATCAAACAACTTAAACTGTGTATGGAACATACCTGAAGAATTGGAAATATCTACAGAAACAAACCTTAATGACTCTATTTCAAGCAGGAATGTTAAAGACTTCAAAAGGTAGCATTTTTAAGGAGCAGATTCTTTGGTACTCATTTGTTTGTTGCTTTTGGATTTTTTAAACTAAAACTGGTAAGACATTGAAAACTGGCAAACATCTACTCCATCAGATTGCTTGTGTGATCATAGAGCTCACCAGCCAATAAATAAAACAACTTGACCCTGGAATATTCTATCCCATATTAAATTGAAACTCAACTCATTCTACTCAGGCCAGAGAAGCTATTTGGGGAAGACAAAATCTTCCTGTGCTTGCAGGAGAGGTCATATGAATAAACCTGTTAAGTTTAGTGATTAAGCTATCCCTCACTATTAATTTATTTGTGAAATATTTTTTTTTGCATAATTTGGTTTGCAGTCCTTTTGTTTACCCTTTTCCGAAACCTTATCCTTTTTCACATACTTACTGAAAAAACACATTCAGCTGTAGATACAAACTCAAAATTGTACAGAATTGGTTTGCAGAGCAAATCAGCAGAGACCCAAAATAGTCCAGGTCTGTTACTTTATTCTAGGCTTTCTAAACAGACCATATATGAGTGGTAGGAATATATGTGGAACATGAAGTTATACATCCGAATTGAATTGCTGCATGCAAAAGACAGTGCAAGCTAATATCTATTTTATAACATTTAAGAAAAAAAAATTATATGACTTAATAGAACACATTTCCGTGTGCTACTGGAGAGACATTTGTGTTTACTGAGTGCTAGATTAGAAATTCTGTATGGATTGGCTCTGGGACACAGCACAGTAAATTCCATAAATGCATTTTTTCACACACATATGTGCACACGTGTATTTATTGCATTAATCTACATAATGGCAAACAGACTTCAGAAAATTATAGGAGGGGTCATTCATCTATAGCAGATGAGGCACAGCAGAAACATGATTAATTGGTTTGTAGGCCCTGAGCTGCAGGGACATAAATAAAGTATCCTCTGGGCTACACTGAGGATCCAGTTCAAAACATGAAAAAAAAGAGAAAAAGATGATGGAACAAAATTTATTCCTTTCTTTGTTGTTTGGTGCAGAGTTTTCTTTGACACATACCATTTAACTGAGAAATGTTGCTGTCCAGTCATAACTTTTAATGTGTACAGTATGATAAACATTGCATTTGCATCACTTCATCACTTCCACCACTACTGCAATAATAAACAAGTTTTCTTCAGTTATTTTATAGTAATTAGTCTAATGTCACATGCAGTTTACATTTACATGTAGGGCCAATATAATTTATATTCTTAGAGAATCTTAAATATTGATAAAATGATGTATGATGGAGTTATTTCATTGGATAATATTAAGAAGATATCTGTGTCCTATTTTATTATCAATGCCATTGTATGATACCATGGCCCTTTATGCCACAAGCATACTAGGCAAGCCAGTTAATAAGAATTTAATTTATGGCACATATCTTTCACAGCATAGAAATTCCCTGAACCTCATCATACTTAACTGCTATATTCAGGATAAATTAACTGTGTCCTTACATTAATAAACAGAAAACTCTATGTAAATTAGATACATATTACTATCTCTGAGAATGCAATAGCACAGGTGTTCTTTAATTCAGGTGTAAATCCCCATGGAGAGAATTAGTCTTGAAGTCCTTCAGAGAAAATGGAGAATCTGAGAATAGAGGGGGAACTCCCTTACTCTTTTACTTACCATCTTAAATCATATCACATCCATATTTCCTCCCCACCCTCACAAATCCAGTGGATAAACATAAGATCTGGTATATCAAAGAGGCAGTAGCTGAGCACAATCATTGCAGCTTTAAACTTGCACATGCTTCCTTTCTATGCTGATAGCCTTCAAAGCATCAGAGAGAGGCACAATGTTATCTTGACTGCTAGTCTGAAAATTTAACATGGCTTTTTCATACTGGCTTGATAGGAAAGAGTGTAGCAGGTATGAGAAAGGGTCTTCCCACTCTGATTTGAAAAAAAATGCAACCAATCAAAATCAAGGTAACCCCTGCAGTGAGACCTGAATCTTTGGAAACTGAAATAATTCACATCAATTTTGTGTTCTGACTCAAGCAGGGAGGTGACTGTGTCTTCTCAGACTAAGCTGTGATCACAGTGATTATGTGAACTCTTCCTGGGGCCTAAGGACAATGACTAAGAAGGAAAAGCATACAAACAAGCAAACCAAAACATCTTTAAAGCAAAAAAGATTGGCATGTAATGACATAGTCTGAAGAGAACAATACCAGCACAGCAACTAGAAAAAGAAGAGAGTCAGCCACATTACAGAACAAATTTGCAGACCAAAAGAGGAAAAACTTGGCCTTCTGGAAAAAAATGTAAAACTCCCCAGGAAATGAGTAATTCATGGCTCCTTCTTTTTCCAGGGTCATACCTTGAACTTTACGAACCTCATATTGTTGGAGTTGTGAGCAAAATCTTAAGCTTACTAAGTGTATCACAACATTTTAATACTGATTACTGAAAAAAAAAAAAATGTAGAGCAGTGAAAAAGCACAGTTTTCTTCATATAAGCAATGTGACCACTCATTAGTTACATAAAATGTTTTGTGCTTTCAATCTGCTTTCCTACCAAAACTAAGGTCTCCTTATTTACTCTGTCCTTTTCTTCATAAAACATCTAAATATTTCTATTCTGGTAATGAAGAAACCGAGAGAGATTTTTTTTACAGAAGTACAGTAATTTTCAATGTACGGAACTAGGCTGAGAACCCAAGCTCCCTCATTTCTAGTAAAACAGTCTATCCAGTGGACCATGTTTCTTCCTATAGTTGACACTGTACACAGCTGCTATACAATGTCAGTTGGGGTTTTATTTTTCATTCGTTTGCACGCCATCTGTCCTGTGAGTAAAAAACAAGAAGCTATTTAAACATTCCTCTCCACTGAACTCTTTCCTTCCTTCCGTCCGCCAATAGGCTGGGGAGCAGAATGGTTTTGTAAATTACAGTTTACATAGATACATGGATATACATATAACTGAAGACAATGCCACCTAAGAGTCCCACAACAACTTTAAAAAGAATGCCTTTTTCACCTTTTCCCAGAAAAATACTTTCAGGTTAGGAAAACAATAATGACATTCCTAATCTGCTGAGTAGGGAAGTTATTGAAGCCATTACATAATATTACATTGTTATGTATGTACTCATGGAATATGTCCCTTTCTTTTTCTTCCCATACCCTCTCTTTCTCTTTTTCCTCCCTCTCTCCCTCTTTATGTATGTGTGTCTCTCTCCATAATGTTCCTCTCCCTCTTGGTAGCCACATTTACTTTTCTGAGTCAATGAACTGCACAAAAGACTTGCAAAACAACTATTAAATCACAGATATCTGTCCCTTGCCACTGCAGCATATACCTGTAATCCCCAGGTAGCAAATATATCTAGTATTATACAGAAGGTGAGCTTAATCTTGGGCCTTAGTCAGACAAGCTCTGACCATTCTTATTATGACAATTTGTATATCATCATACCTGTCTGCATGTCTTCTGTTTCTGAAGAAGATTTAGGAATGAAGATGTTGATAAAGGAGATAGATGGCCCATGCCTTATCATAGCTGTCAGAGAAAATAGTTAAGATGAGCACAGGCTCAGCTGTGGATACATGCTGATTTTTGCTAAATCTTCCATAGGCTGTAAGTTAAAGCAAAAAACAGAGCAGTCATCTGTGGGTAAAATCTTACAGTAGTGCCAGAGCCCATCTGTTGAAGCTCTGCATCATATGCTTTGGGTTTATGCTTTCTCCTGCTGTGCACAGGCAGCTCTCAGTAGATTGAGGGAAAGCCAAGGACAACACCAGGCAGGTGCAAGGTACAAATCTTGATGAACACTAAATGTGCATTGGGTGCAGCCCAGTACATTTCAGGAGCCGGGCTTTCAAAATTTTCGGGTACTCAGTGAGTAGGGGTAGATGGGTGCAGTCAAAAGGAAAATGGTTATAGCTGAGTATTCCTAAAGAGGCTATGAGTGTATTCTGACCTATCGATCCTGGACATCTCTTGGGAGCTATTGACATAAGAGATTTCCCTTTGTTTTAACAAGATAATAAATTTTCAGTACATCCTTGTCCAAAAACTGTCTTCTGCTTTGGCACTTGATCCATGCTTTTTGTTGAAAATATGCAGCTTTTGCTGGATACCTGGAAAAAACTGGCTTTCTACAAGCATTTAGGTTTAAAATGTATTTGTGCTTACATTTAAAGGGGAGAAAAAGGTTTCTACATGTTCTGAGTATGATTAAATTTGTCATCTTCTAAAAGACATTTATGTTTTATACTCAAAAAAACTGTTATCGATCTATGCTTGATAGAGGTTTACATTACCAGTGACTGATTTTCAGGAAGCTGAACACCTGCAGCTTCTATTGACTTTAAATGTCTCTCTGAGTAGTCACAAGTCCTGTAAACCCATGATATAGTCCTGTATCCCATGATATATTAGACCAGTGTATGTATAAAATTGGTCTTGTGATAAGCAGGCAAATAATAAGTCATGCTCCTTGTTACGTATCAAATCTTCATGACTCTTGATTACCCTTTTGAAATCTTGTAATTCATATTAACAGTTCTCATATATTCTTTGGCAGTGGGAATATGGAGTACCTCTTTGGTCTTCTGACTTCTAGCTTTTTTCTTCATTAAGGGGAAAGAGACCTGCTGGTTTTCTTCAAATATAGCATGATGTACATCAAACATATCTTTCAGCTATTGATGTAAAACCCCCAGTAACAAGAGGCAATGTAATTAACATTGCTGTGAATTATCAGAAGATATTGGTTATTCCAGTTTATTGCATTCACTTTTAACTGACTCTGTGATGTGCTGAATCTAAGAGAAATATCTGGTTTTAGTTGTTATTTAAACACTTTTTCACCTTCTGAACACATATTTTACTGTAATGTCCTATATATAGGTTGAGATTTCTTCTAGTTAGCAGCTTCAATTTAATAAAATAGAACATTGCATATGATGAGAACTTTTCAGAACTTGTAAAACATTTTGCAATTCTTTTCTGACTTTTACAAATACTCTCAGTTGTGAACAGCAACCACCACGAACATTTAAAGGAAAATGGAAATTTAGCTTTTTTTTGTTGGATATTTTTCACAGTACATTCTCCAACAACTTTATCTTCATGAGTTATGTCAATACCTTCAGCCAAAACATAAGGCTCTCATCCAATTTGTATGCTGATCTCCAAAGAGAAAATTTTTGGCTGACAAGGAAGAGGATTTAGACTCTACAAACTTTGCTTGTCTGGAAAATTGTACTACGGGGAAACAGTCTAGACATGTAAACCCTTCTTGCCAGGACTAATTTTTCTTCCTAGGCTCTACATGTGGTCTTTTCTCTACTTCCCATTTTTGAGTCTTTAATCTTTCTTTTGTGTTAAGTGACTATGTGTAATTTTTTTTTTGTCCATCTCCATCTTCCTCTGAGTATGGCATCTAGGAGACCATGCCTTGTGCTATCAATCTCACTTTTTGAGAGCTTTTTACAATATACTTGATCTTCTTCTTTCATTTCTAGATTAAATGGGCAAATTTATGTGTTTTCTTCATCTCCTTCAAGGGTGAGTATACTGCAGAGGAAACCTCCCAAGATAAATTATAACTGGATCATTTCAGCTTAGCTGCTAGATGTTTGGGTGGTCCTGTGGTTTGCAGGTCAAGATTTTAGCACATCCTTAGTATGATAAGAGATGCACAAACAGCTACGCCCATTCTGTCCAGGGATGATTCATTTTGCAGAGGGGAGGGGATGTTTCCGCAGCTGTCCTGCAGAGGGGATGCACAACAGAAAAACCCATTTAATCACTTACCACGGGCACTTCCATGGAAGTCCTAAGAGTGGAAGTTTCAAGAGGGACTTCAGAATCAGTGTGTCCCCTGGCTGCCCTGCCTATATCCCTTTGAACTTGATGCTCTTTGGGGCCTGTGCTAGCATTTTCTAGTCTCTCAGGGTTATGGGTTGTAAGGGATTTCTGCTGCTGAAGGCCTTCTCAGGGAAAGCTCTTTTCACTTCTAGCTCTCAGATGTTTGGCACAAACCCAAAAAAGAGTATGGTTCCCCTGCTAATTAGTAGATGTTCAGATATTACAAGTCCTGTTTACTGTGTGTCCAATTTTTGATGAACCAATGAATACAAATGATGACAAAAATACAGTGGAGATGTGACAGGGATAATTCCCTTGATGAACACTTGACAGATACGCAAATAACTTAAAACCATGAAATTTTAAATAATTAGGCTCTTTGATTAAACAAACAATCAATCAAATTGCTCTTTTATTTTGTTATTCTTATTTTTTCAAAAATAGCACTTTTGAAACAGCAGCTTGTTCATGGTATCGTAGCCCTACCAATAGCATAGAAGAGTGTTTCAACAGGGCTAGTTCTTGCAATACTGCAATTGAAAGGCCACAGATTTTAAAGACTGACAAAGAAATTATCATTAAAAGCACAATGACACTTAGGCTACTGACAAATTTCAAGCTGGCAGTACCAAATCTTTACCTTCTAGCTCTTTGTTTTTCCAGCTATAGTCCAACTATGGCAATATTGAATGAAGTTAAGCCAGAGCTCATGCAGAAGTGAATGAACTACAATCTATAGCTTGTGAGTCATCTGCCCTGTAAATCCCATGATCTGCTTTTAAGCATACATAAATAGAGGAGAGAAAAACTGAGAACTATTCCCTTATAACAGTGTTCCTTCCACTGCAAAGGCAAAAGTAGAGATAGAATCAACACTGCTTTTAGAAGGTATGGAATGTTAATAACTTTTATTGCTAACTTTTGGGTCACTGCTGGAAAAAGTAGTGACTAGGTGATTAATTTATAATTTTGGCAGAGAGTTCTGGGGCTATTGTCTATGTTAACTACAACCTGTGACTTCTGTTCACAGTGAGTCTTCTATAAAAGGAAAGTTGTGACTGTGAGGAATCTGCCTAGGAGCCCTGAGTCTTTAGAGGTAAGTCTTCCTTTGTGTACTTTTATAAGGAAAGCTGAAAATTTGGTCCCTTAACAAAAGCTCCGTCCATTTATAAAGCAATTTCTTAGGCACACAGACTATGTGTGAAGCTGACTCTCATTTCAGTGATTTTTTTTTCTTGCTGAAACATAAACAAACTATAGGATCAGGTTGCTGATCTTAAAGAAACTATTCATTTTCATTTTGAAAATACTCTATTTTACTTTGTTAAGTTTTATGCTTGAAATGTGCAACTGATCTCTAAAATAAAAAAGGAAATCACAGCCTCTGTGATCACAGAAAGTGTGGAGGATTCAGAGCAAAAATACTGTATGAAATGGGAGGAGTACTTTGACTCAGAGAGCCATTTCACCAACTCCATAGTGCTCAAAAAAGACAACTTATCAATGGGAAACTAGACATGGTAGGAGCCATGAACTTTCACATTTATCACAAAAACAAGGGATGTCATTTTTTCATGCTGTGTGAACAGCACAGAAAAAGGTAGGGAAGGGCTACAACTACTATCATAATGATGTTTATAGCAGAAAACCTTTGCAACTTTGTGGTCAGACACACAGGTAACAATGATTATTCAGTCAGCTCTTTAGCTGCGCACTTTAACCAAACCTTGTGTGATCAGAGCTAGCATTTGAATCATGCCACTGAGAGGGTGCAGACAAGATACAGTCTGTTTCTGGTGTTAGATATTTCTGATTAGGCTACATTACTGTGACCCCTGTAGGACCAAGCTTTTACACCTGACTAGATGTGACAGTCTTCCAGGTAAACCATATATCCCTCAAGAGAAAGAGACAGCCTTGTGGCTAGGAAAACGTAGTACTGCCCTAGGGGAGTTCTGCAGATCCAGAGACCAGAGGAAGTTATGGGTTCAGCCAGGGATATACTAGTTCACAAATGGGATTAAACTGCATATTGCTTTAGTGCCAAGTCTATTGAAAATATTGGAAAAGTTATTATAATTGGAAAAATAGCACTCTTCTGATGTGTACCCTCCTTCCTTGAGTAATTGTTTGTTTTGGAAGCTCATTTGCTTCCATTTTGACTTTTACTGTCTTTACACTACCTGCACAGATAGTGACTAGAGCATGTCATCCCTTTTCTTATGTCCATTTCAGATTTTACAGCCACTAGCTAAAAAAACTGCAATGAAGTCTTAAAATGATGATCAAACATAAGAGGAAATCCTTATTCCTGTGACTGAACAGAGGGGGTGAAAAACTGATCTCTCCACTATGACCATTTTTTCCATTGGAATCTTCAGAGATTTCTTCAGAGACCTGTGGTTTCTGGAAGTACAAATCTTTCTTGGTTGATATGGATTGACAAAATGCTATTTAAAAAAATCCCAGATAATTATAAAAATGTGACTTTGCTGTAGCACTAAGCATTTCTAAAACAATGTTCACTAGTTCTGACAGTGTTTTCATCTCTAAATGCTGGGCGTGCTTTCAGGGCAAAGTAGAGTAAGCAAGGCTATAGCCTGCAGGGGCTGCTGTCATGCAAGAATAATTATACTAGGATGGAACAAACAATCAAACTGTAAGGACAGATGTTGTTTGGTTTTGTTTTATGTTAAGGGCTAAGTTTATGTTCCACATTAACAGAAACAGTATCTTTTTGTGGAAGTCTTGGGATATTTTCCAGAACTGATTAAGAACTAAGGCATATACTTTTCAACATGTTGGGATCTCCTATCTGAGAGGATGTCCTGTTTACATTTTGTGCTTTAGCTAAGTAAGTAAGCTGCATAAGAGCTCCAGAAACGAGGTGAAATATAAGAGGCAAAGATGGCTCGAAATGGATTTTCACACAGGTTTGAAAAATGACACTTGTATGACCTCTGTCATCAAACCATTTGGGATTAGTCCTACAAAGGTATATTTTTAATGAGAATAGGCATTCAGAAGGCATAGACCTTGACATCCATGGAATGCATTTCAGGGGGTTTAAAACTTTTTTGTCTTCTTTTCAGAAAGAAAATAGAGAGCAGCTGATAATGTGGCTCATAGCCAGCCTCATTTTATGAAATGACGTGTGTATGTAACCAAACACTGATAAATCTAAAACTAGCATAAAGCAGCATTGAGGAATAACAAAATTAATACAGCAAAAGCAATAGTTTCTCATTTTTATCAGCCCTTTATCACTTAAAGTCTTTATGAGAATGGCAGGATAATTTTTTTTACACGGAAGTGGCATTTTTTTTTCTTTTTCTTTTTCTTTTTTTTTTCCTTTTTCTTTTTTTGTGTGTGTGTGGAGGGCCAAAACTTGTAATGAAATTGAAAGACAAAGTGACAAAACCAGAATAATTTCAATATTAAATGTAGAAAAACATAGCAGACTAATGGGAAACTACCTAAAGGAATATAATAGTAAATATCATATGTAGTGCTTCTGCACACCCACAGCTTAACTGCTGTCAAGTTTTGGTACAATTCCAGGAAAAGGAAAAAATTTAAGGCACAGTTTGATAAAGTGTTAATTTTTAAATGTGTATAGGGAGCTTTTCAACCCTGTCCAAAGGATACTGATGGGCACACTTCTGTTCTCACTGTGACCTCCTGAAGCTAACTAAAATTAACAAATCTTCATTTCACCATCCGGGACTAACCCTCTCTCTCTGTATATAGATAGATGTATAGATGCAAATCTTTTAAGAATTTTGTATATTAGGAATGATATCCAGGGCCAAAGGCTGAAATTGTTATCCATCTGGGTTTCCACTTGACCTGATGCTTCTTGCATTCACTTTAGTAGTGCAGTATCTTAAAAGTCCTTGTGTACAGTTGCATGCAAAATGAAGTCCATTGACCCAAAACAGTTTGAGGTCTGAGTAATGTAAAAAAAAAACTTTTCCTGGGAATTTGCCCAAAAGAATAGGTGATGGAACTGCTTCAAATAATAACTTCAGTGTATCTTTTATACACATAGAACCTTCCTGACATGAGATTCACATTCATTTCTAATCAAAAATTTTAGAAATCTCTCTCTCTCTCTCTCTCTCTCTCTCTGAGCCTTTATGTGGAACTTATCATCCCTGCTTCTGAGAAAATGAGAATAGTTCATTGTATATACTATGAGGTCTGCCAGTGTTATCTCTGAAATATGGGAACTAGTGGTGTAATAAAATGTACTGCAGAACTCTGAAAGCCCTTGATTCTATATTTACATCTCTGAACAAGCTCACTTTGACTCACAGCTCCTTAATTAGAGGCATAGTCGTCTTTCTTTTCTGTAGGGCATTTTTTTACCCTCACAATACAAGCATACATTTGGTAACTAATACCAGCAATTAGCCTCATCTGCTATGTAAATGAGTGTAATTGCAATTAAATACTTTAGTAGGCCCGAAGGGAAAACATGCAATCATTACAAAGTAAGTAGGAATACATGGTAAAAGGACTTTTAGGAATGCTAGAAATGTTTTTTTCCCTGTGGTGTCTATGGTCCTTTCCATTATTAGTTATTTCTTCAGGAGTTTAGAACCTGGTTCAAAGGATAATTTTTCTCTCTTTCATTGAGAGCTGTGAAAACCACAGAACAAAGGATGACATATTTGATGAAGAAAAGAGAAATTATCTCCAGGATGTTCACAGGATTTTGTGGTGAAGATTTGAGCATCACAAAACAGGATACCAAAAAAACCACTGGGAAGTTCCTGGATTTGGTTTATTGTCAAAGATTTGTTGAAATCAATGGCTATGACAGTTTTACACTAACTAAATAACTGTGTCACTGAATATGTCTACATTATTCTCTGTCTTCCACAAGAGCTGTCACTAGCATACTGTAGGCAGCCTGTCTGGATGGCATTTGATGGTGTACTAAACACAGCATAGATATACCAGCATCATACTGCTGAGCTTGGCCTCAGTGTTTGAACAAACTGCAAATCAAATTTTGAGCATGTCCTCCTAAAAGCTAATAGGGATGCATTGTCAGATATAACTCAGTAGTATAAGTATGATTCAAAATTCTCATTGGTATAAGGTTTATATGTAATTTGCTTCTGTGTCAATAAGTTTCCAGTGCAAAATCTGCCCTTTGAAATTTAATTATATATCTCTAATTTCTTCCATTAGTTCATGGAAGGTAATGTAACTATCTATTAAATCTGGGTTGCCTGAAATTTCTTAAAGACTTGCAGTGAAACATATGTATTTATTGTGTGCAAATATCTGGAGAGTGGAGGAAGCCTGGCCAGAACACTATAGAAATGGCTCATCTCCTAAGCAGTGTTTCACTGCCCTTTCTTATAGACCATCACTGAGTTACTCACTCTGGCATTAAAAGTTCTAAGGGTACCAGAGAGATTTCCATGAGCTTTAATTTTACCACTTCATTTAAAAAAAGAAAATTTAAATTTTGATAATAAGACACTCTGAGCTGCTATTTTGTTAATTAATTATGCATTAAATTTTGACCAAATTAAAGCATTGTAGATGCTCATCCTTCTTATTGCATCTTGAAATGAGGACTGGGAAGGAGTTACAACTCATTTTTATTTTTAAAATATCATAGACAATAAATATATTCATGACCTGATTAGTTGGGTTTTTTTCCTTTTCCTTTTTTTTTTTTTTCTTTTAATAAGGCATTATTCCTTGATTTAAATACAAGTCTGTATTGCTGATTAAGGACATCTGTTAGGAAGCACCAAGGGCAGGTGTTGCTCCCTAGGGGAGGGTGGCCAGCAGCCCAGGATGACAGCAAGGCCAGTAGAGGCACCAGCCTCAATGACAAAGGTCTGCCAACAGCACCAGAGTGAGGGAAGCACTCATGGACCAGGTGTGACAAGTTCACTGTGATGAGGCGTGCCTGACGTCGGGATCAAATCCATATCCACAAGGTGCAGATCAACAGCTACAGCGCAGTCCTGTCGTGGACCAAGTATGACAACACACACTTGGATCTATCTCCCAGCCAAATGAGGCAGGAACTCCTCTGCAGCTTCTTCCAGCTGGTTCCCAAAGATCTTCAAGGCCAGCTGGGGCTGCTGAGACAGATCTTCTTTCAGAAAGCTGATCTGGAGGGCACTGACTGCACTCCTAGGAAGATTTTGGCTCTGACAGTCTGCTAGACTGAATTGTTACTTTACCTAGAAAAGTGTTCAAGACCATTTTGTTCATGAAAAGCATCAGTAGAATAGTGAGAACATACAACTGAAATCCAGGCTAGGCAAGACAGAAACAAGCTATCAAGAACAGAAACACCTTTCAATACAAATAGGTTGTGCCTAAGTTTATCAGTTGTTGAGACATATTGTGCACAGGAATCAAAGTTCTGTTGGATTATTTATCCACTACTTCACTGAATTTTTCCTCTATATATATGATGTAATTTATCTTTCTGTCAGACAAGGTAGCTGTTTGGGCCTATCCATCTCTCAGGAATACTTCAAAACACCAAGTTCAGTGCAAGTCTCATTAGTGACACTTACCTGAAAAAAGAAATTAAAGGAAAATATTGTTTCTAAATTAGTGTTCCCAAGTTCCCACAAACTGTTTAGTGTGATTCAGGAATGTAGAGGGGAATATACTACTTGACATGGGTATCCTTTGAATAATACCTTTCTTATGTAAGTGTGGGCACACATAATTGGTGACAAAAATACTGCAGTTGATGTTAAAGTTTGCATAGCTGGTGGAGAAATCTCTCTGCAGTAAAATATTATTTCTTAAATTCAAATGTGTTTTATTTGGTAAACTTTGAAGATGATAACTTATTTGCATACCAGTTTTACACCAAACTTCACAAGAAGTTGTGGGTCTTGTTCATTATCTAGAACTAAAGAAAAAATAGTTAAGGGGCATTTGGTGGTACGGGCTTTCCAGAATCACTACTATAATAATTACAGTTAGGTTGTTTATTTTATCTCTTCCACTTAGAAATCTATTTTATATCTTCTGATCATGGTAAAGTGCTTGCTGAGATTTCTTCCATTGTTTTTGAATAGAAATCAGTTTATGTTGGTCTAATCTTAAGTGTAACTGTCCTGTCAAATAATGCAATTATCCAATGTTTTACCAAAATATCTGGATTTTGGTCATTGAGGGTGGCTGTCACTGTAGAATCTGCGTTCAAACTCATTTAATGATATCTCAGACAAGAACTATTCTTTGTTGAGAACTAGTCTCTCAAGGCATCCTATATTCCATATAAGAGATTTTGGTACGCTCCATAGCTTTTAAGATGAACGTGTTGATTAAAGACAGACTTTCACAATTCGGTATGCAACACTATATATTGTTCTAGATAGTAGGAGCAGAATGTGTTTAGCAGAGAAATACATACAATTTTAAGAAGAAAATATTTCCTCAGAATCATAACAGTGGTTTCAAGACACTAAAATGAAATTCAGAATAGTAGCAGTCTGTTTTTAGGACTCAGAATTTAGAAGTGATTAAAGACAGGTTAAAGTTCACCATATTGCTTTGATGACTATCATTAGCAATTGTTTTCTATTCCAGGGACCTTTGAATTTAAGATCTTCCTCTCTTTAATGTTATGCTAATTGCAGGCACAACACATCTTTATATCTGAACATTCTCTATGAAATTTCAGTTTTAGTAACTGTGAAGAAATTAAAATTAAAATTTAGTGTTATTGGTTTGGGTCTGTGGAACTTAATTTAAAGGAACTGGAATTCAGGCCACAGCTTAGATTGTAAGTTTTAGGAAAGGATTTGCAGAGAAATGTCAGCTATAAGCCCAGTGCTTAACACGTGTCTGGTCTGTGTGAACTTGCATTCACCTTAGACCTGTGGAGCACAAACTTTTTCTTCCAGCCAGCTGCAATAGTCAGCCTGTTTGTAACCTCCTTGTAAGTGGAATTGTTTCAGTCTTTCCCCTGCCGACAGCAAAACATAAACATGAGGGACATTAAAATGGAAACAGGATCCTGGTCCTTTCTGTTTCTCAGTTTTACTTAGTGGTGACCTTTAACCCTCATTAAGATACTTTAGAAAGTTTGGGACTCTTTTTTTGTATAGCTCATTGTGGGAATATTTAGGTTTGTAATGTTGTTTTTGTCTTCAAAAATATTTAAATGCCTTTGGGCAGTTGTATAAAACATACACCCACATTTACTTATTGTAAAAAAGATATCTGTACATAATATTTCACAGCAAATGCTCTGGCCATTAGAGCCATCCCATTGTTACAAGGCAAACACTGACACTCAAATTTTACTCAAGAGGAGTATCAAAGTTTTGTCCAGGGCAAAACATACATTTGTATACACACTAATGGCTACTAGCCCTAAAGCACATTTTAAAGTTCAGAAAATATCAGATAGAGTTGTTTTATCGATGAAAATATGGCTTAGCCTCATGAATACAAAATTGCATGTTGGAATTTCTTTAACAATTTGCAATGTGTGTCAATGACTAGCTATGCCCTTTGATTTGTTTGGCTTAGAAGATTCCTGACCTCTTGACATGTATGTGCATGCCTTAGAAGCACACAGAAATGCACTAAACATAAGACTCAATTTAAAAAAATTTGCCCAAGGAAGTTTGAATATCTGAGATCCGCAATTTCTAATGTTTCCATGGAGAATTCTTTCCCTTCAGTTAAAAAGTTAATCACACTTCCTTTGATTTAAATATGTGGAAGAGGAGCTATATTGACATATGTGTGACTTACTCTCTCAGAAAAAAGTGCCACCGAGAAATGTCAAAAAAATGAGGTTTTTAATTGTTGATGGTACTGCCTCATTGTTCTGTTTTGTTTTTTTTTTTTTAATGTAAAATGTAGCAAAATAATAGGTGTTACTTGCATGTTTTAAGAAACTGCATTTAGGCACCCACTTATGAATTGAAATTATCTCATCAGAAAGGAAAATATGAAAAATTTTCTTTGACTTTCAGAAAACACCTTCCCAGGGGATTATTTCTTCATCATATTTCTTCCAGTAAAACAGCTAGGAAATTTGTTTCTCTTTATCATTCTCTGGAATTCTAAATTATCACTCTGTTTTTAAATCCAGCTCAAAATCTAATTCAAAAAATGTTGCATTTCATGCTACATTTTCAGAAAAGCAATTGTACTTAAAATATTTCCCTGCAATCTTTAATTTGACTTATTTTATTTCCAAGTTATTTTTCCTTTCTTCTTTATTCTTTTTCTTTCTATTGCTAAAATGAACAAAGAAGTAATGCAAAAAGAGAGAACTGTGGAAAAAAGTGTAAAAAATTCAAAACATCTTTGATTTTGCTTTTATACATCAGATGGAGAGATTGTTCCATATTCTCTTTCAAAATGACCTTTTATAAGAATTCTTTTATGTCAATGTAAAATACTTTATTTTCCTAATATCTAAGACTGTAAGGTACTTCCAACAGATGCTGTGCTTTTTCAGATTAATTTTGGTAATATTTTTTAATGTGTTGAAAATTCTCATCTTTGACAGTATGTTTGAACAGCTATATGCTTTATTTTTTAAAATGCTTCCATTTCAATTTCCATCTTGAGACTTTTGGCTTCATACCTACTTATTAGCTCTTATATTTATCTTATTTAATATGATTAAATGAAGGCAAAACACTTTATGTCCTACCTTTTATTCTGATATTCAAATTGTTTGGAGATTTTAATTTGATTAATTTCCTCTGCTTCTTTTAGGGAGGTAAAACAACAGTCTGCATTCAACAGTGAAATCAGGGGTGAATTTGACCCAACCTCTCTAAATCTGCAAAATTAAACTTTTCACGTTAAGTATCTGCTGAAAACTGATGTTCTTTGTCCACAGTTTTTTACTAGTAAGGTACAGCCTATCAGATTTAGTACAGATCATCATAATCAATAATTTTTATGTCAAGTAATGGTAACATTTTCACTTTTGTCTTTACTAATATTTGATAGCAAAGATATAATTCCTCATCAATGATTTTACAGATTTTAGCTAGTTCAGAAAAGAAAAACCAAAAATTTTAAAAAGTGACCTTGTCAAAGTGAGACATTCTGACTTCAATTAAATTCAGAGTTAGTTGGTCCCACAGGTAATGCTGGAATATATAATGTTAGCTATTATAAGAATACTTTGCAAAACTAGTTTAAAAAACCCTAAAAAGAAAACTGTTTATGCTGTGCTGGTTTGTATAAAAAAAAAAAAAAAAAGAAAAAAAAAAAAGAAGACTTTTTATTAAGTAACCATTTATGAGGTCATTTTTAGAGTGTACTGTTACATAAAACATGAGGTCAGCAAGTAAAGGTAATTAAATTTTAGTAGGAGCAAGAGTCACCAAAAGGTTTTTTCTTTCATCCTACCCAGTCTAAAATACCCATACAATACATCATTAATATCCTTAGAATTGTTAATAATTTCAACATGAATAGAAGCATCAGTGCTGCTAGCTTAATTTAATACCCTCCTGGAGATTTCTGAAGAATGTATGATTATTTTATTATTTTGTATATTCAGGAACAACAAAACATCAAGTAAATCAACCTAAACATGGAAATAGTTCAGAGGAAGCACCTGTTTTTATCCTGGGTGAGAAATTTTCTCTGGAAATTTTCCATCAGAAAGTGCAATCAACTCATTCCAAGTAATTTCGGAGGAACAAACCTCTTTTCCCTAAGTTTTCTTGCAAAGAAGCCAATATTTTTCTCTTTTGCTCTTTTAGTTAAAACTATTTATTTAAAAATTTAATAAATTTTCTGTGTATCAGAGAAAATAGTATTTAAAATTTAGTATTAAACTGTTTGGGTTTTTTTATAATGAGGAAACCCAATTTGATCATAGTAAAATATTTTAGTAATTCTGAGTTGGGATTTTATTTCCCAACAAGAAATTTAAAATTTGGGATTTTGAGGAAAATTTGGAGCAGAAAAAAATCAAAACCCAGCACATGACATCCTGGGATTTTCCTTAAAGCTTATTGATTTTTTTCTACCAGCATCATTCACTACTCATTATTTCACTACTCAGTATAGGACCATTTTAGAAAATAGGTGTTCTAGATTTACAGTAACACACAGCATATGTAAGGCTTGTGAAAAATGTTATTTTATGGAAGTGTGCATTGGCACTTCCAAAGTTTAACTGAGCTGAAAAATTAAGTTTAGTTTTCAGTCTCTAATCCAACTGTGTTTCTCAGAAAATAATATTCTTCATTTTCTTTCTCAGAATAACCTTTAATGTTCAGGAGAAAATTCAATGTTGGCAATTATATCTTTGATATATCTAAATCTCTATTTGTTGTCTTAGTGCAAAAAGATTTTCTCTCCAATGGACTTTCAACTTTCAAAGAGGTGATGTTTAAGAATGCATCAAACCATGTGCAAACCTATTTTGACAACTAGATTTAAAAAACACTGGTGATTTAGCAGATGTACAGTGTGGCACAGCAGGATTTTTTAAAAATATATTTTAACAGATAGTGATTATAATTTTTAATTAATATGGTGACCAATAAATGTTTCTTTGTTCTGGTTTTACCATAGTAGATCTAGCTCCATAAATTGAGAGTGAGCTCTGGGTTTGTTTGTGGTAAGTTGAGAATTGTGCTGTGAAGATTTATTTCTCTTTTTTGTTTGTGTTCTGATTTGGAAAAACTTCAAGCAGTCAATGGTTTCAATAAAAATTTTTCCCCAGTCTGCAAGTAGAATTCCTTATAAGCATGATGAAGAATCTCATTGTAAGGATTTTATTTATCCTAACATCAACCATGCTAGATTTCAGAAGAAATAACAGGATACCTTAACCATCTTCAGAGAAAGTGACTATTTATCTAGTTTCTCTATATGCTCTCTGATAGCATGTCAGAATTTTTAAGCTGATGGATTTCCACTGTGGATTTGAAGCATGTTAAGTATTTATAGAAGAGACTTATTGAATTCCCAGGGTATCTCAGTAGGAAGAGAAGAAAGTACTTTGAATTCTGGTGCAACCCCTGATCTGATCCTTTTCCCTAATATTCCTCAGATTACTCCTTGCCACCCACACGTACTGTGTTGCTTAGTAATTTCAGGTTGCTTGAAATTCCTATTGCTGTGACAATTATGCATGCCTGTCTTACAGGTATTGCCTCCTCTGCTTCTGTGACTAGACTGGAGTCTAGAGGCCAAGAGTGGAAAGAAATGTATACCATTCCACACCCTTTCAGTGTGTCCTTTAAAAAGACTGTATAACATTCAATTTTCCTTTTTTTTGGTAAAAATAGCTAATAGTTCATCATCAGTGATTAGCGTGGTCATTGTTCCATAAAGCTGCTAATGTCAAGTGGAGAAAACAAAACATCATCTTTTAAACAGAAAATGCAATTGAAGTTATGAAAATAACACTTTCAGTATAAATTAGTGCAAGTAATCTCAGTAGAAGACAGGTGTTGTTTGACCAGCTTCAACTTATTTGGCATACGGGAATACCTTTCAGTCATGAGAAGCATGGAAACATCCTTCTCCATAACTGTACAGTAAGCATGAAGAATTTCAGGTTACTGTGCACACAATATGAGCAGCTAAACTGGTAACACATTTTCATGATTGTATATTGTGATGATGACTGGACAAGTATTTTGTGATTTGATACTGCTTCTGGCAAAGTGAATGAATGCCAAGATTGCCAGAGCATCAAAGGAAACATTTTTAATTTAAGTATGCATGCTGAGATGCAGCTGTGCCAATACATGCATATTTATTGGATCTGGCCAGGAGGCAAATGCGCAGCTAATTAAACCATAGTAGTGCTGGCAAAGGTTTGATTCTAAAGGCCTTGGTTGTTGAAGACTTAGCTGAGATGATTCTGGTGGATATAGAAGCAATTTAAAAATAAAATAACCCTAAGCAATGTTAAACTTGGACACTGATAACCTGGTAGTCAGTTTACAACAGAACCAGAATATGCTCTGGCAGTAGGCAAGGCTGAAGAAAATCATATTACACTATTTCCATACAATTCCATGTTTTAGTTTAGGTGGCTACTAGATGTTGCATCAGGATGCTATGACCAAGGTGAGCCTGAGAGAATAGTTTAGCTCATACTTTGGTGAGCCATGTAAGTTGAATTATAAGCAGGACACTTACATCTTCCCAGGTGCTAGTAAACCTTTTCACAAGTTTCTTCTCATTTACCAGCACATAACAGGTAATCCAGTTTCAGAAAATCCACTTCTATCGAAGTTTCGTAGATTTTCTGACTATTCAATACTCTCTGAAAGTTTTGCAAAAGATGTGCATTATGTTGTTTTTGGTTTCTGAAAGGAATGTCTGTGCACTAGAAACTGCACTGAGACACTGCTTACCCCTGCGTAGCTTAGTGGCTGACTCTCAGCCTGCATTGGACTTCTGGACCAAATTTTGAACAAGTGAAAATTGCATTAAAATAATTTATTTCTTGTAATTTACATTAAGTTTGAATCTTTATTATTCCAGGTAAAAACATCTTACTAAAAATGTGAATTGATAATACTTTCATAATCCCAGGTAGACAGCATCACCAGCCTCATGCAAAGAGTCTGTTCTCATATTTTTCCTAATCACAAGACTGACTTAAAATTCCTGAAGTTTAAAAAGAAGGTATTATTATTATTATTATTATTATTATTATTATTATTATTATTATTATTATTATTATTATTGTGTTGGCATTTCAGCCTTAGGGTACACATTTTAAGGGCTTCCTCCATACCATGGAGGCAGGCGATACAGTCAAAACATTAGTGAATGAAAACTGAGTTTAGAAACTGACATAATGATATAACTATAGAAGCAGAAGTTGTAAGAAATGCGTAAAATCTTTCAATACAGACAGTAAAGTCAAGAGAACTGGAGCTGGTACCTATTTGATTGGGATATTTTACTCCTTCTCATGGGATCTTATTCTACCTCTCCTTCCATGAGTACAGTTAGTAAATTGGTCATTGAATTTTTTATCCCCCTTGAGCAGGCTGTAAGGAAGTCTCCTATCTATTCCCTAACAGACTGTGTTCAGATCAACTTACTGCCTTGGAATGTAACTGAGAGAAGGAAGGGAGGAGACAGGAAGAAATAGCTGAACACAAATTAAATAAACAAATAAATTCTGTAGCCTATTATAACCAAACCAAGATTGAGCATGATTTGTTCCTTGCTTGCCTATGTGAGTTGTGAGAGGATTTTAATTTTAATTTTTTTTTACCTTACAGCATAATATGTGTAGTCTAGCAAACAGTTACTTTTCACAATGAGTTATTCTGAACAAATTGTTGATTAACCAGAGAAAATCAAACTCTGAGAACCAGTATCATTCCTTCTTAGTCACAGACTCCCAGCTTGTTTATTTAGTGTCACCCATAGTCTGTCATGGCTGACCTAAAACTATCAGAAACAGCCACAATTGCAGCCAAGCATAAACAAAAATCTGAACTGAAGGTGCAAGGGGACTGCCATTCTAAAGATAAGATCTATTGCTGTAATAGCCCTTGATTATGATGACCAAATTAAAAAAAAAATAAAGAAAGATACAAGACCAAACAGCAAACACACAGACACATTTCTGTTTATTTGTACATTGAGGGAGGGAAAGAAATAATTTACAGAGAGTAAGACATATAGGGAATAGGGTTTCATTACATGTCAGTGTTTCTCAACAGTTTATAAAACATGATTTTGTGAAACTAAAGGTTTGCTTGTGGTCGTCTCTGTTTGCTTAATGACATTTTGTAAAGTGATAAAAATCACATGGAGATAGCAGAGAGAGAAAGGGAATCTGCCAGATGGTTATCTGTTGGTAGAGTGTTTTTCACCCTTCCTTCCACCTACAGCACAGAAGCCCTGGTTTTACACTGAAGACAGATTTGCATTAGAAGACACCACATATGAATAAAAGTCTCATATATTATGCTTCAGGTGTGTGAAAGATTTATAAATTGCTGATGACACAGGTAATGAAGGTGACTCATGTGTGACAAAAGCTGACTAGTTATTTAAAAGATGTCATTTTCAGACAACTTTCAATTTTCATTGTAATCAGTTTCCCTGAATTCATAGGGGTTTCTTTGAAAATAGGGAAAATTAAAAAAGATTTAAACACAAACTTTGAACATCCTGATGTATAACCACTGCTACTGTTGTGGGAAAAACTGCTTGCACTCCTCTGCAGTCATGCCAAGGGCTTGGTCACTTGGCCATTTTAAAGGTCAGTTCCTGTCTTTAGCTTAATGCTCAGTATGTTACAAGGTTTCATTCCTTATTGTTTAAATAAATTAAATCTTCAAAGCTCAGAACTACAGTGGGGGCATTTGTGGGAGTTTGTGCTTTAGAAGAAGTAGTCTGCACTTTTATTAACATTTGCTGAGCAGATTAATGGAGGGAAGAATAATAATGAGATGACTCTACTAGTGTATTTTTTTCCAAAATGTGTAAATTCAAAGATCTATTAGCAAATAGATCTCCTGAGAAATTTTATAAATATGCATATTTCAGAAATTATTTTGATTTGACCCACATTTCTTAAAAACTCTTGAAAATGTAAGTCCTTGTTTTTTGTAATTAACAAAACTTTAGATATCGTATGGCTCAATTTTTCCATATTTCCTATCTTTCTTTATTAATTTCATTTTCTTAAAATCAAGCTGCATTGACTGTTCAGTAGCATCAATAGTCTATTCAATGGCAGCTTTTAGACACTTAGAAAGTACCCAAATGCTAGTCATGCATCATAGCTTCTCACATATTAGCAATTGGCTTAAACATTCATTTTGATGACGTCTTATTCAAAAAACTTCTGTTTAATAACTGTAGGGCAACACAACCTAAAAATTCTTATGTATTAATTTAGTCTGTCACCACTTTGGCACAAGGAATAACTAATAACTATCTATCTGACCTTTCTGTTTGACTGGAAAGAACTGCATTGTTCTGTGTTCTTATAGGAGAAATGCACTAAGTATTGGGAGCTTAGGCATATTGAATAAAAAAAAAAAAAAAACAAACCAAAACCCACCTCCCTCTTATTTGGTTTTTAAATTAATAAAAATTCTGCTTGGAGCTAATGTGAGGTATATCATATTTACTTGTTAATTATTCCTCTCTTTTCTTGCCCTGCAAAGGATATATCTTGACTCTGGCCTTTAGAACAAAATGCAGTTGGGAACGCTGGTCTTAAAAAAACCCCAACCAACCAAAAAATCAACAAAACAAAGAAACAAAAGTGGATATGGAGAAGACATCAAAGAGTAGCATTTAATGGAAATTTCAGAAATGGGAAGAACTCTCTGGAAAAGTCCCTTAAGGTGAAACCAGCATGCGTGTGTGCTGAATGTATGCCTAGAAATATGGTTTTAATGAAAGGAGCTTAGGAGGACTGTATTATGGAAGTGTTGAGCATTCATCTATTCTTATTTATTTCATTATAGGGGAAGATATCAGTTTGAGAAAAGCCACGTGGAATTTGTTGCTTATATTTGTATACTCAAAATGAAACATTCTTTGTAATTGTCATTGTAGACACTGTTATTTGGGTCTGCTGTGACTGTCCAATGTTCATCTGCTGACAGGAAAAATGTCTTCTTGAAATTGTGTGGGTTTTATTGGCCCAGAAATAGATCTTGCCTACGTTTGGTGTGTTAAATAAGGAAAAAGGAATTCTCCCTGGTAAACAAACCTCTGTAAGTCTGATATGAAGATCTCTAAGCTCTGAGAGCTGGCTGAAGGAATACACTGCTTCCCCCAGTGTGACATTACACCTTAACTGACAGCAGTTAAGCCCAGACTAGCAGGTTTTTGCATCAATCTGTCTTCCTGTGTTACTGACCACGGCCAGGTTTGGCTGTAGACTTGAGTATTATGTTGAAAGCAAAAGCTTAAGAAGAATTTAGATATCAAGGTACTTAGCATGAATACATGCACTTCAATAAGTCAGCTGCAGAGAGGTAAATGCTTTGTGAGGGTAAAATGTCATTGCTATGGTTTTCCATGGGAGAAAATGTTAACCTTTGCTCTTCTAGCACTTGCTGCTTCTGGCACTTTTTCTCAATGAGGACATTTGTGAAGCTAGGAAAGGAATTAGACCACATGCAAAGCTCAGTGCAGAGGTGAAGCACAAGCTTTCAGCAGCGTAGAGCCATGGCTCTGTACTGTGGCTGAAAGCTGTTCACCCTTGAAAGCTTTTCAGTGGTCAGGCTGAAATATGTATCTTGGTGAGTAGCTAGTGAACAAGTGTCAGTAGCAGTAAAAATGCCAACACATTTCACAATTCTTTTGGCTTTCTTAACACAGACAAGCATGTTTACTGAGGTTTATTTTGCCAAGGTACTAAATAGATAATGCTGGGAATACCACATAACTATATGTTGGGTACTGACTCTATACCATTATTTATTCCAAAGCCTCAGAGTCAGTTCTTATTTGCAAATAACTTGGGATAGCAAGAAGATGATGAATAACTATGCCCTGCCATTTTTCAGTATATATAGCATCCTGCAACTTTTGTGAATATAGTTAGAATTACTTGATTCACTATTTAGTGATTTAATTATCCTACTTACAAAGTATGATTTATTTTGGCCAGTCTAATATCCAGTGAATGCACATGCTGAGTGTATTCTTTGACAATGTCAAAAGAATCACTATTATCTATGATTTTCAAATGGTAATTTGCAAAGAATATGTTGTCCAAGAAGGCAGTGGCTCCTCAGCTTTTGTTGCTGCTTCTCCTTGTTTTCAGATACCTCATTGCAAAAAGAAGTAAAAGTACAGTATTCAAATGGTGCTCTTCTTTTTAGCAAGTAATTGTTGGAATTGCCATGGACATGTAAAACAATTGTTAATGAAAAAGGAAGGAGCCCATGATAGAATCTCTTCATTAAGATAGATATTACAAGATATCACGTCTGATTTCAACAACTTTTTCGTTATAAAATCAAGTTATTCAGACACTGGAAATATAAGACAACTGTGTAATATTATTTATCTTTGTGTCAGAGCCTCTTTATTCTTTCCACTTATTAAAATATATAGAGAGACTCTGACTAAATTTTGGTTCGTAGTATTTGGGTAAGTCTTTAAAAGGGCAAAACTTTGTGTTAGTTCATCTGCATTTAGTTTTACTTCAATCTGTGTTTAGTTTTACTGTGGCAAACACAGTAAACACATGATTATATTTCTCATTAGTTATTTGGGATTATTCTGATCAAACTAGAAGAAAAGATTTGTTGCCTATTTTTTAACTTACACTTTTTTTAGCTATGTTTCCCTGGTTTTAAAATTTTATAACTTGACAGGAAAAAAGTGATTTTGGTTGAAATTGCAGACAAGGTCTCAACTACAAAAAACCACTTCACTCCAAATTTCAAAACACTGTGTCATATTCAAATAATGCAACAAATAATAATGAAGTGTAATTAGAATGGAATGCCATTTAAAATGAACAAGTTTCTTCAGGAATTCAGCACAGTTTAAGAGACAGGCTGTGTTAATTCAGGAAGCTGCCAGTACCTCAGCAGAGCATTATACCTCATGCTTACCTCAAATGTGTGACTTGATTCCTGGATCATGAGTGAATTTCAGAGTGCCTTGTTGAGTTGAAGACTTAAACCCTCTGGTTCAAGAAGAAATCCACTCTTTTTGCAGTTTCTGATAGACTTGGGACAATATGAATGTATACTAGAACCCAGCATTTTGTTAAACACTAATGTGATAAAATTATTGATTTATGTGGACCAACTCCTGGTATGTGACCTTCTCTCATTCTTCCGCTTTTATTCTTTATTAAATATGCTTATATTATATCCAGATAATGATGCTTCTTTTGATTAAAAGTTTCTTTTCCATTTTGATCCAATGTTAAGAAACATGGCTGTTAAATTTTCAAATTTTCTCATAAAAGCTTTTTCTTGATTAATAAATAGAACAAAATTGAAACTTTTTAGAAAGTAAATAAAACAATTTATTTCTCAGTTTCCCTCTTCTTCCCTTGTAACTCACTGCATAAACATACCTACAAGCAGTCATAAAAATAACATTCAGCATCATATGAAGTTCTTTCCTAATACATAGATATTTCATTCAGGCTGCAACCGTGGTAAATATTTCTCTCCCTTTCTGCTCCCTCCCTTCTCCAAATCTTGGGTGTTTTCTATGATTCTGTGTCATTGTGAGTAAAATGTCAATATGTGTAATGACACAGCACAGTGAAAACACATATTTTCATATTCATGTAAACTCATGTAATTGTAAATTAGGCTGTGCCACCCGCTATCATAACATACTTCATGTGAAAAGATGCTAAATTTACTTGACCTACTTTCGTCTTCATGTTTAGGAAACAGGGTATAAGAAGTAAACAAAGTAGTTGTGCCTCATGCAGGAGATGATTATTGTTTGAATTTATGATTCATGCCTTGAGCAAAATTTTGTTTGTGGTCTCATTTGCAACCATAATTTATATCTTTACTAGGGATATACTGTGTATTAGGGGGGTTATATATTAGGCATGCTTTGTACTGGAACAGTATTCTAGCTTTGGGTATAGTATTTTCTATGTTTCTGGTAGCTATAAAATTTTTGGCATAACATTTATTTTAGTAAATATGGAATTTTAATTTTTTTTAGAATTTCAATTCCCCTTAAGAATGCCCTATTACATTTACATCAATACACTTTTTACAGCTAAATCAAGCTAGTATTTAAAAGAGTTGTTAATCCTACAAACAGTGAGTCATAAATGCAAGTATTTACTTTTTCAGTATTTCCTAGCCACAGTGTTCAGATTCTAATGAGTGTTTCATTTAAGTTAATCTGTATTTTTAACCCAATCTAAACCAAATATATTAAAATTTCTGAAGTACAATGAAGTTGTCTTTTCAGAGAAGCATGTTAATTACAGAATTGTTCCATTATCTGGTAAAGCAGACTGAATAAACCTAGATCTGTTGAACAAAAATCTATTAAGGTTGTTGATTTGGAGAAAAAATAACATGGGGGAAACCAATAGATTGCCTAATATATAATAATGCACTACCACAAAACAGTCATTACAAAATGGACTTTTCTATCTTTAATGTTTATGAATCTATTATTCTCTTTGGATCGCTGTTTACTGTGACATTCCTGTGAGCTGTCAGATAAAGTCACAACTGATAGAATCACAGATGATATACGTGATCCTTTTTCTTTTTTTTTTTTTTTAGTGCATCTTTCCTTCCAAATGCAGATTCTTTACAGATAAAATCTGGTTTTGAATTACAGAAATACAGTTACTAACCCTCAGGTGGCAGGACTGCAATAATTTCACCTTGTGTTTTGTCTTTCAGAAGGTAGAAAATTCTAGTCATACCCTGAGGAGTAGGGGGGGTTTAATTAACCATGGGACATCCATGGAAATCTATACTCCAGGAAGACTGCACACAGATCCTGGCACCTCCTGCAAAAAGACACAATGTTTGACCCTGTCCCAGAATTTCTGATCTCACTGTCTGCCCCAATACTTAAAATTAAAATTCCTAAAAGAGTGGTGTTCAGGAACTGTCATTGGCCTCCTTTTCTTTGCCTAAATCATGGTAGTGAAATATAATGAAAGCAAAGTGTGTTGTATTCAGTATCTACTAGTTCTACAACTAGTCATGCAGTTCTTTATTTCACCTCCTAAATCTGTGGACTCCCTACTTTACTAAAGAGTTAAGGAGATCTTGGACCTGTGATGGTGCCCAAGAAGAATGCAATGAAGATCTCCACCTGTACTCTCACATTTAGTACTCTTTAAGCTCGGGAAGAAAACCAGAGCACCCAGTATCTAAGGGGAAGTGAAAGACAAAATTTTTTGCCTTCTTGTCCTCCTTCCAACCTTCCACTCCACTGCTGTGGGAAAAAAAGAGGGTTCCACAGTGGTGATCAAGGTGGAGGTGGTGGCCCATTTTCCTCAAATGGGAATCTAGGATGAACTAATTTCTCCATCCTTGTTCTGCTCCTTAAGAGAACTGAGAAGCAGCAAGTCTCAACAAACTCATGTTACTCAAAGACATTGATACATGAGAGTCTAAAGAAGCATGCCAAATTACTTTTCAAAGACAGAATCATTTCACCTACTTGTGAGAGCTAAATTTCAAGAATATTAAAAGGAAGAAAATTACTGCATGATAGGGAGCTGCCATTGTAATATGTGCTGCTTAGTGCTCGAACATTGTAACTGTCAAGCTGATTCTATTATGAAAAAGGGAGTAATTTAACATTATTTAATATTCACAATATGCACATATTGAATGAAAGTGTATGTAGAATGTAAGACCCTATTTCAGCATAAATGAAATTTTAATCACAGGAGTACTTCTATTGGTTTTAATAGGATAACTCTTGTTCTCACTTTTATGCATGTGCATAATAAATAAGAAGTTACTAATGAATATGTTTAAAAATCACTGTAGTATTACTTTCAAGAAAATATCGAAGATATTCTAACTTCTCAAGTGCTTCTTACTCAGTTTGTGGGATCGTTTTTCCATTCCACATTGCCTACCAATGCCAGTTTTATTCTGTCAGCTATATCAGGACCTTCCTTTAGTACATAGGTAACATGAAAATAAATGATAATAAAATTTCGTTTAATTGGGGTATTTCCCAAGTACTGAAGGTTTAATGCCATTATAGCAAGTTAGCTAATAGTGCTCAGATGGGAAAGATGGAAAATGTAGGAGGATGTGTGCAACTGTAGAACTGACTACTTTGCAGATTGATGCTTGAAATGTACAAGACGTGGCAAAGAGTATCATGATTTACCTTAATGTTCTGGTACCACACATTAGGAACATCAGTTGCTTTGGAAAGGTGCTCAAAAAAACCCCTGTAGGTGCTGCAAGGGTCTACAGATAGGCAATAATTTGCAGAAATCCTATCTGGTTTGGAGCCTGCCTGCCAGCACCATTTTTGTCTACTTTGAATACTGTCAGGTTTCTGCTTCTGCATTTTGTTCAGTGCTTGCAATGGGAGATGCAGAGATATCTTTGGGAGTAGAAACTGGCACCTAAGATTTGTTCACCCTCCTGTCATCTCCAGCTTCTCCATGGCTGCATAGGTAAGAGCCTACCAGCTTGTTCTCTACTGCACTCTTTGCATCTTGCTTTATTTGCTGTATAACAGTAAAGCATTGGCAGATTAGTTGAGGAATATTTTATTTTATTTTATTTTATTTTATTTTATTTTATTTTATTTTATTTTATTTTATTTTATTTTATTTTATTTTATTTTATTTTATTTATTTTATTTTATTTTATTTTATTTTATACTTGAGTAGTCAATCTGTTTAGTGGCTGCTTTACTCCAGCTAGGTGAACTATCTTCTTAGTAAGGACTGTAAGATTGAAAAGGGAGAGAATTTGCCAGTAGTGAAAATAAAATAGCAATGCTGATCTATTATATGAAATATATATAATTTATAAATGGAAATACAATGAAAATACCAAATTAAAGATGCAAATACAGACAGTTATTCCCCAACAGATTTTAGAAAATTAGTTTTCTAGATTATCACGGTATTTTAGTAGTAAGTGCTAATATTAGGAGAGCAACATGAATATATCTGAAGGCATTAGGTCTAATCACCCATGTTTCTTCCATGGAATAGGAAAATTGTAGCAATATCTTTTAAATGACAGGCTTAAATATCTGCAATAGCAGTGTAAATTTTGGACTTCAGCAAGTATTTTTAATGTTACTGCCTTTACATAATTACCTTAATGTGAAGAAAGGCATGTCATGCTCCATTGCTCCTTGTGTGCGCTTTAAGGGGAAAAAAAAATCTTTCTATAAAAAGCTTCCTAGCTTTAATTGAGCAAAAGAGTTCATATGGGGTCTGGAGTTGCAGTTCATAATTTCTGTAGACAGGTTAGGTTGCTGTGTGATGATCCTAATTAAATTATATAAAAGCACTGAGCTAGATAAACCAAAGTAGCCTCTCCATCAGTGCAGCAGGTGAGCTGAGCTTGGGCAGGAGCCGGGATTTGCTCTCGCTGTTCTGCTCCTCGCGTCGCTGCGTGCGCCGGCGAGCCGCCCTGCCGAGCTGATGTTGGCACTTCTGGTCCATAGGTGGCAGCATTGTCAGCCTTTGTGGCGTCTCGGGACGCTTCCAAGGATTTCGGGCTCTCTCCAGACCTCCCCCACTCACAGCGCTACGTGATCAGGGCTGAGTTAACATCATTACATACTCACGTCAGGTAAAATAAAATGGAGTGAAGTCTTTGGGTCAAAAATTAGGCTGTGCTTCTTCGAAGTTTGATCCTTTTCCTTTTCCTTTTCCTTTTCCTTTTCCTTTTCCTTTTCCTTTTCCTTTTCCTTTTCCTTTTCCTTTTCCTTTTCCTTTTCCTTTTCCTTTTCCTTTTCCTTTTCCTTTTCCTTTTCCTTTTCCTTTTCCTTTTCCTTTTCTTTTTCCTTTTCCTTTTCACTTTGCTTTGTCTCTCCTCTCCTCTCCTCTCCTCTCCTCTCCTCTCCTCTCCTCTCCTCTCCTCTCCTCTCCTCTCCTCTCCTCTCCTCTCCTCTCCTCTCCTCTCCTCTCCTCTCCTCTCCTCTCCTCTCCTCTCCTCTCCTCTCCTCTCCTCTCCTCTCCTCTCCTCTCCTCTCCTCTCCTCTCCTCTCCTCTCCTCGATGCTGAGATTTAAAGGTCATTTTCATGTGAATGCACCAAAATCTCCACCTCATCTAAGGAAAAGAAAAAACGCACGAGACTGAGTGAGACACTTATTGTCTGTACAAACTTGACTTGGCATTCATCATGCTTTCTTTATTACGGGAAATAGAACCTTATTGTGAAATTATCTTCCTTAGTGGAGAAGTGCATTCTGTGGGAGTCATTACTCTCTCAGGCTTAAAATGCATGACTTACAGATTTCCCATGGGTGTATTTATTTGCTTCAGAACAGAGATTTTGGGAGAGATGGGGGTGGCAGGTGTGGGGGTTAGTTTTGGTTTTGGGTTTTGTGGGAGTTTTTTTGTTGATTGGTTTTTGAGGGCTCTAGCAGTCCCAGTTATTGGATGAGTCCTGTTTCCACTGATCTTTTGGCTTACTATCAAAAAGCAGAAAAAAACCCTACATTTCACAGTGCTTGAAGATTTTTTTCCAAGATAACCTGACACTGAGTATCAATTTCTCTTTTTAAAAAATATTTAAGTTAGCTTTATTTATGTCACTTTTTAAAGTTAGAAGAACTATTGGAGCATTGGACATTAGAAAGGCAGTGATCCTTTTTGCATTACATATATTTTTATGAACTATTTTCATTACATTTTTCTTTCTGTGCCATCTTCTTTGATATTGTAATTAAAGACATCATGAGGTCATACTTTTTTTACTCCTTATTCCATTTTCCCATTCCTCTTTCATTTCCCCAGGGAAAGAAATTCTGAAGTAGAGGTTGAAAAAATGGCTTCAGTATTACAGAAAATATAAGCCAAAGTTGTTTCCTTAATAAATATAATTAGATGTATATATTGCATTTTCAAGAGCTAGTACTGATGTTGGGACCAGCTCCTTAAATAAAATAGGACCTCTGTAGTCTCTGGAGAGAACATGCATAAAGCAAAGTAAATGATTTTCTGTCAACACTAAGTAGACAGGTGCTTACATTGAACAGCATTCTAATATGTCTCTGAATATTTATGTCTTCTTTTTCAAATGCATTGCCCATGAATGTCACAGCTGTCAAACGTCTGTATACAAGAAGATAAAAAATGAAATTAATAAAAGGCAGATCAACATTTCATTTGTTTAGGCCACTTTTTCATACAGCATTTTACAGAGGTTAGTGATGTTGAGATGCTTGGGTATACTGGCATATTCTAAGAGCTGAGTGAAATGCAAAGCAGTTACTTCTATTTTGTGTATGCCTATGTATACTTCCCATTATTTAACCTAGATATTATCAATGAAAATAATGACTCAAAGTTCTAAAAGGTTGTTCCTTTATCCTCTGTCCATTTGCTTCACAGATGGAGATCCTGGAAAGTTTTGGCAGCTCACTACTGCTGTAACTAGGAGATTTTTTTGGTAGAAAAAATTCTGAATCAAACTCTGCAATGTCCAGGGACAGGTGAGCCACCACTGCTGCCTGAAAAGAGTTAATGGAGAATAAATTCAGTTTCAAAATCGTTCCAAAAATGTAAAGAATATACATGTTAAAGTAAATTTACCATTCATGGCTAACTGTGAAGATGCAGCAATGTATCTTTACAAAAATTTGAAAGATCTTAATGATAACATGACTTTCATTTTATACAGAATGGCACTCAGAGAACAAGAGGAAAAACCCTAAACTGTCATAGATCAGCATTATTCACCTTGTATCCAAATAAAGTAGATTAATATGTGTTTCCCATTGACATACTTTAAATGCTCCTCAAGTTTAGTGGTGCTTTCCCTGCAGGCCAGTTGGCATTCACACACTCAAATGTAGATGCCAGAGGTTGGATACTGACTCATTTTGTCTATATTCCTTGCTAATTACCTTGTTGTAAGGTTTCAAGTTACCTTTGAAAAGCCTGAAGACTTTCTTACCATCTCATCTCCCACATGAGCTTAGTAGACAGACCACTTTCCAGTCAAAACAATTCAACGTATCATTCAAACTGAGTTATTCAGGCTATTGCCATACAAGGAACAATGGACAATGCTCTCAAAAAATTTAAATGACACACAGAGATTTGTAGCATTACTGTGAAAACATCAGCTTGGAATCATATAATCACAGAATGGTTTGGGTTGGAAAGGACCTTAAAGTTACAAACCCCCCATCATGAGAAGTGATTAGCTTAAAATATTTTTCTCAATGTAATTTTTAGTTGTGTAGGCAGGCACGTGCTTGAAGTGCAGCCATAATGAAATAAAGCACGCAGCCATAACAAAAGCTATATTAGTCTTTCATCATAAATTTTCTGTCAGACATACACTAAACTGCTCCTTGGCAGCTCTTATCCCTCTCAGAAAATTTGTCCTAAGCAATCATCAGCAGAGGAGAGAGCACGCAGAACTGAGTAAACCAGCACAGAATAACAGGACTGAGGACATCAGGGCCGATGAAGTGGGTGCAGTTGGCTATGAGACGAACAGATGCTTGAGGGAAACTAGCAATAAGTCAAAAACAATGTTTCATAAAAGCATATCTCCCAACAGATTCCAGTAAAATATGGGTCTGTTTTTCCTGCAAGCTGTATATGGAAATAGCGGGAAATCTTTAGATCTTGCATGCATTTTCCATAGAGACACAATTCTTGCTCTGTGTTCCAGCTACAGATCCTAGAAGGAGATGATATTTGGAAACATCTACATCATGAACTGGTTTCCAAATTAGGTTAGCATTCTTGCTGCTTTATTTCCAGAAAATAGGTAGAAGTGTCCTTTAATTGTCCTAAAAATTTCTTAGCTGATAACAGAATACATGTTTGCGATTTCAGGATATTACTAGCATTTGTTTCAGCTTTGAAATGTCACAAGATGGAGATTTTTTTAGGTTAGCTAGTTACTAGAAATAATTTAGAAGACCCTATGGTCTTGCAGAGATAAGGATGGAAATACTGTACTGTTTGGTTCTTTCTGGGATAGCAACACTTAAAATGTATTGTTCCTTTTGATGTTGGTAAATAAGGCCAATGCAGAAATGTATGAAACTGAGAACAGAAGATATATTTATTTGGTAAGAATCTGAAGTTTCTTTTATCCCAATTAGTGTTATAATTTAGAAAATAAAAAGAACTGGTGTCACCAATAACATAAATACAGAAGCAAGAGGGGGAAAAATAATCCATTCTGAAAGTTTGTATGCCACAATAAACTTCTTCATCTAGAGTTAAAGAATATTTTTTAACTGGAGCTTCTTTAAATCTATCAATTTCACTCAGGGCTTTTTCAATCAAAATCTTTTCTTTAGTGATGTATGTTTGATGTACATGTCTCCTGTGGTTACATTTCAAGATATTTAGGATGTTATGTGAAGTCAGATTATTATCATTTTGACTAAATGTATCACATTAGCAACATAAAAAAACCCCATGCTTCACTGTTAAGAAATGGACTTTTCCTGTAACATACAGTTTCAGAAATAGACCACATTTGCTGCATTGCCATGTGAAACTGCTGTTTTTCTCTTTGGGAATTACTATGATTCTTGCCTGAGAAATAACTATTGAGATCTGTGGGTTACTGAACTCAAACTCACAGGCATAACTAAGGGAAAAATATCTTGATAAGAAAGGATGAGCCTTGCAATTGAAAATGCTTTGAATAAAAGTGCTGTTAGCTTTCAAAGATATTGCCAACAATATCTTGAGGTATGTGCCATAATTTGCCTTTTTCTTTGCAACTTATTCTATTGTACCTAGCAAATTTTTCATTGAGATCAGATCAGATCAGAGATAAGTGGTGCCTTAGGTTGCAGAGAAAAATTAAGTTTCACATTTCTATGTATCTGGTTTCCTTTACTCTCAATACACATTGAAAATAGGTTCTGACATTTTAACTGCAAATTTCTTTTTGTTTTTAAAATGTTGACTTTCTGAGTATCATTCAAAGGAGAAAGAACTATTTACTGATTTGCTTTCCAGATGTTTTAGGTGAAATCTGTTCTGTAAAGGTAATACTGTGATGAGTTGTTTCTCAATGCTGAGAACTCCTGTGTTAGCCTGGGCCTGGATTTCTCCAGAGTAGCAGTTTATTTTTCCTTCTGACCACAGTAACTCTGGGCCTCCAGAAGGGGGAATCTGGGATTGTTGCATCCTCTTAGCATCCCCCTACTCTTGCTGACATCAGGATGCTCTGCAGCAGTAACCATATCCTCTATCTCAATGTGATGGAGGCAAGGTTGTCTGTACTGGAGTGATACTTTGCTATTAACTTTAAAGGATTTTTTATACTTAAACCATGTGGGTAACTCCAGCTAACTGTTTAGGCTTTATTTAAATATTAGTGTGTCAGAGGACTTAGGGGTTTCAGGCCCCCACTAGAACCAGTATAGGGGAAATTGTGCCACACTTCAACTGGGCTACAGAGCAAGTGCTATGTCATCTCCCAGATTAGTTCTCAGTCCCTTCTAATAAATTGCCACTGACACCATAAAATTCCAAATAATCCATTGAGAATATTTCATTCTATAATGAAAGCATATGTAGGTTGAAATTCCATTAATTTAAATAATTGATTCGTTGTTAATTCCAAATATGCTGGTCACAAAAGTTTCAGTGGACCATAAAATTGAAAAGGGATCATTTGGGTCAAACATGATGTTTAACATAACAAGAAAATAATTGTTTAAATTATATTTGTTAGACCAATTTTATTTTCCAAATAACTGGGGAAAAAATGAGGCTCATTTTATTTCTATGATGCTGTTCTTTAAACAACCATTATGGATTAAAAGTCCTTGTCACTAGCTCTATTTAGAACATAAGTCCTCTTAATAGAGAAACCTTTGGTAGTTCTGGACAGGATGTGAAAGAATGATGATGAAAGTAATTGAAACTTCAAGGAGGGAGAGAGTAAGTAACAATGTAATTACATGAATTGGAATTATTCCAGGTCCCTACAACTGAAAATGCCAAAATGCTACTTAGCAAGATATTTCTATTAAAAATTATAAAAGTTTCTACCCTTGTGAGCAGCAAATCTTCAGTCTTTAGCATTCACTCTGACTGACCTTCTATTCCCACCTGGGCTAAGTAACTTCCCCCTCCTTCAAAGGAATGCTTTAACGAGTCTATTCCCGAAAGAGAACAATGCCTTTTCCTGGAAATCTTCAGCCATTTTCACCACCACATTGACTTTCCTGTTTAGAAACAGATCCCCAGTGAGCACAAATTCCTCCACATTAAAATCCCACCTAATTTCTTTCCAGTTTTCAAGAAAAATACATACATTCAATGTATTTCTACTTATAGTGCTTTTATAGTAAAACATTATTATACGGTCTAAAGATATATTGGAACAATTACAATCAACCATTATATGGTAATGTTACAATAATATTGCAACCTATTATATTATATTAATTACACAAATAACTCTCTACTGGCACAATCTCTTCCTTGATGGATTTTTTCCTACTAGTGTTTCCTAAGTTCGAGAAGTTCGAAATCCATTGCAAACTCTAGAGTAAATTATATCCATAATTATGTTTATAGTACAGTATGTAAGACTTTCGTGTATAAATACACAACATGTATTGTAACATATAAATTGAAATTCTTTTATTTTACCCAGTGTTCAGTACTATATGGAAATTGCTGTGGTGGTACAGTGCATATTTCAAATCAGAGAAAACAGGATCTTCACTGATCTGAATATATAAAAAAACTGTACTACCTCCATCTCTACTGTTATAAAAGGAATTTTAATGATGTCATGAAAACACATAGTTAAGACAGATTTGTAACACAATGCTTCAGCAAGTATGAAGAGACAGAACATTTTTGTGTATGCTACTTTACACTCATTCTTCCTGGGAGAGTGACAATAATTTAATGTCAAAAATCAATTTAGTGCGATTGAGGTACTTGGGTTGGTTTAGAGAAAAAACAAAGGTAATAAATCACATTTCCCATTTTCCAGGAATATCCCAGTTTTAATTTTCCAGTTAAAATCTAAATATTTGTATTTATACATATTTGCTAACTCTGGTATGGGACTGGGCTTATTTCATTCCAAGCAGTAACAGTTAGTGTGTGTTTGAATCAGGTGTTTTAGAAAACACATTTAAACACATTAAAATTCAAATATTCAAAATTTCAAGGCTGTTGGTCTTCCTGAAAGTGTAGCATGGGATACTTTAAATTGCATTTGTTTTAAGCCTGAGGAACTACAGTTTTAATAGAAAAGATAAAAGCTAAAAACTGCTGATTTTGGCAACAGCTGACGTGTTTGCAGACATAATTATATATATATATTTAAAAAGCATAGAAGAAAATCTATAATTCCTCTGAGAAACATTTCTCAAATTGTCCTCAACTTTTACAGGTTAATCAAATAGAATATATTGTTTAGCCAAAGAAATGTTGAATATTCCAACCATCTGTCGATTCTAGTGTTAAGGGAAACAAAGAGAAATAGAAAAACATGAGCAGCAGAAAAAAGAGTTAAGAGTTCTTCTCTTTGCTGATGGCCAGGTTTTAATTTTTCTGCCAGGATTTCAATTTGCAAATATGCAACCTCATAAAATTATTCAAATAATGCCTAGTTACTGCTCATTAAGAAAGTGGAAGGATGGCTCTGATGAAATAAGCAGGTTGGTTGATGTTGGTAGCAAAAAAATATTGTCAAGGCTTTCTTAGTGTTGTCGTGTATTTAACAATACAAGCTGGTTTTTACAGTGCTTGGTTTATTGGAGATGCAATCCTATTTTGCAACATCATAATAAATGAAGAGAATGTGAAGAGTCATTTTTTAAAATTTCATGTGATTGTACTTTGTGTAGATAGCCTGGTTACCTCAAAGTTATTGCTCATTTTGGGGATCAAATATTTTTGCAATATGAAAACTGGCTGTAGTTTTCCAGGTTGTACAGAAGCTGCTGCATACTAAGAAAAAATTAGACAACTTTTTTTCCTACAATTTCCTAAACCAAACAAATTCTTTGTTGGTATTCTTTTGTTAATTGCAATTATTTTGAAATTGCCCTTGCAATACCTTAATTCACACTGCCATTGCCATTGCACTCAGTGCATCCACTTTTGAAAACTAATGACCTGAGCTAACTTGGACAAGATCTAAACAGCTAGTTTCAGGAAAGGTAAATATCTAAATATTTCAATTTGCAGTTAGGAAACCACTATACCACCATGTCTGTGAGATATTGCAGTCAATGCACAGTAAAAGCTCGCAGATTTTAATGTTGGGGGTGGGGAAAGGAAGAAAAGAATAAATTTTTTTAAAAGGGTCATGAAACCTGAACACAAAGTTTATGCTCTCCCCTCACTAAAAATCCCAGATGTATTGATGTGGGTTTTTTTCAGAAACTGTAATGTAATTAATTTTCTTTTCTCCCAAGCTCTGGCTAGGGCATTGCCATATTTCAACTCTGCTTTCCTGAATGCTTCACTTTCTCCCACCAAACCAACTTTTATTTTTTAAGAAAAGACACTGGAACATACTTTGTTGTACTTCTGTAATATTTCAGCAAAGCTGTTTGGATTTTAATTGATTTATTGTACGTGGTTTTGGGTTTATATTGTTGGTGCTTTAACATGCAAAATCTTCATATGGGGGTTGTTTTTATATGTTCATGTGACTGATTCCTTGCTAGTTTTAAATTTTATAAGTTTTTACAGAAACTAACTTATCTGTATCCTGAGAATCTGTCATATAAATACTTTTATTGGTCTGAGTTTTGGTGCCCAATTAAAGATACTCTCAATGGATGGAGAAATTATCATCAAAGCCCGTGGATAATGGCTTCTAAATGGGCTGCTGAAAAGACACTTGACAAATTTCACTGGTTTTAAGACATATTCACCACAAATTTTCTAGAAAGTATTCTAAACTTTTAGGACAGGAGGTATGTACTGCACATTGAAGAAGAAAAGCATTTAATAAAATATAAGTAACATTTGATAATCACTGTGTGAGAAGAGGTTATTTTTCTAAGGAAGGAAAAATAAAAAATCATGTAGGATGCTCTGAAAAATGTATGAATAACTAAGTTGATGAAAATAGAGTCTAGGATATCCCTGCTTCAGATTACAACCCTTTTCAATGTTTTGCAGGAATAAAGACAGATAAATAATAAAACAGATCTCATTCTAAATATATTTAGAATGAGATATGTTTTCTGACAAAGAGGAGTAATTTTGACTTAAAACCAGAATCTCTGTGGATGAGGAAAATTTCTCTTCAGCTTAAAAATTGGAAAAGGATTCTTTTTCCAAAATTGATGTTTTACTTAGGGGGGAAATGTTAGAAATTTGCTTTTGTACTTATTTGTTGTCAAATGTTGTATGTATCAGCTTGTTTTGCAGAGAGCAGCCATCTGAATGCCTATTCAAAAAATGAAGGGACTTGTCATAACTGTGTTTGTACAGCACTTTTGGAAAAAGATTGACATTACACTACTCTAAGTTAAATAAACTTCTAGGATTTGTCTCCATATATTACAAAGAGAAATAATTAATCTAAAGGGAGAATTCTTTAAGGATCTCTTTATAAAAGTAATGAGAACAGCCAATAGTTACATGCACGAAGTACAAGAAAGCAAAGAGTATCTAAAGACCTGATCAAAAGCACATCTGAGTCAGTAGACAGACAATTATTACCTTCAGTAAATTAGAAATATGTCCCCAGTTGTGTGTAATATAGATATCCTCCTGTTTCAAGCTCATTCAATAAACTGGCTTTATGAAAAGGAATGTAACATGCTTAATACTGAACATTGTACTAGATGAAGTTTTTCTTGTGTATCAGAAATTTTCAAATACAGTTGGAAATAACATTTTGAAAAAATAAAATTATTCAAATGTCTTCACAAGTACATAGTTTTTAATTCAGTGCTACTATTTCACAATTGAGTTGTAAAACACTTTTCATTTTTATATTTCCTTCCTTATAAAGTTCATTTTTTCCAGAGTTCAGGAAATGTGCTACCTTGTCTGTACTGCCTTGTGATTAGTGGTCTTTCTTCCCATTAGGACCTATTTGTGTACAGAAAGGTGCCCTATCCCACTGTTTGTATTCACCTAGAAGACAGGGATATAGGTATCATTGCAGCATTTAATTAAAAAGAGGCTAAAATGAGCAGAATATTTTAAAAACAACGCTGCTTTGAAGTTTTGTCTGTTTACTAAACTTTTTTCCCATGTCTTTGCCTTCTACCATCAGATATTGTCTACAGTAAAATCATGACAGTGATTTTTCTCTGGCAACTTTCAGTCTTTTTATTGGCTAACAGCTATCACTGTTTGCATTGTTCAACACTCACTATCCAGTTAGTTCTATAACAATTATTTCATATTTGTAAATTAAATCTGACTTTCTATTATGTAGCTAATTATTTTTTATTCAATATCCTGTGGAAAAATTATTTATTTTAATATTAGGTTTTCTGAGTCTTTGATGATATCTAGTGCATCATTTCCAATTATTATTTTTATGAAATTGGAAACCCCAGGCAACCTCTGTAGCTCTTTAAATGTAGTATATTTGCCATTTAAAAAACTTTACTTTGCAAGACCAAATCTTCTAGTATCATATATGTATCTTCATTATCCTTGTTACACTCCCTGCTGCTTTCTCTCCATTTATTTGTGTGTGTATGTGCATCACAGTGTTACTACTTCCAAATAATTTTTATACTCTAAAGAGCACCCATCTGCCTTATATCCTGTAAGAAACTTAACAGTCATGTCTTCAAAGATCTCTAATAAATTATTAAAGCAATTATTCATGCAAGTCAATAAACTCTCTTATAAATATGTGTGGCCCACTTGCATTGTAAGTTTGAAGAAGTTGCTTTACAAATAATTTACATATATTCAAATTGGAATAAACAAGAACAAACATTATAAATGGGTTACCATGTTATATCTGTGCACCAAGCCAGAGTTTCCAGCCTCTAACTCCAAATTATTAATTCTGTTTTTACTAATAATTATATACATAATGTAATTTCTCAGAGACCAGTTCAGTTTATCTTACTCCAAAGTACTTTTTAAAAATTAAAGATCAATAGAATCTAAGTGGAACACGGTTCACTAAGAATTTTAGGAGGACTCTACTAAAAACTAAACACATTTTTGTTTGTCACAACACCTGACATAAACAAGTGCTGAGAGTGTTTATGAACCATATACAGTTTTTTGATGGATAGCAAAAAATTAAATAAAATAAGTATAGCTTGCCTAAGAAAAGGTACATAAAATAAATATCAAAGTAGCAACTAGAACTCAGGATTTTGTCAATTTTATTATATTTAGTCTACTAGAGCATAAAACTATTTTAAGTATAATGAGCAGACTTACATTTGGAAGTTACCAAAATAAATTGTTTTGTTGTCCAGTGTTTGGTAATAGAAATGAGGTATTACCTAAAACTTATATTCTTCTGTTTGTTAAAGACTAGTATTCAGTTACTCAAGAATTACTGTGAGATCAGTCACTCCTCACAGTTCTCTGAGATCTCTGAGTTCCTTATCAAACAGTGAAACTTTAGTCTTGAATATTTTCCATTTCTTAGTTCTGTTGGCAAAATGTTAATTAATACACCTTGTAATCATCTTTAAAAACAATTTTGCTGAAATTATAGTGGTTAGTGAAGTTGAGACTGATGAGTCATCACCATTTTTTTTTATTCTTAGTATTCTAAAGTTATCATTTTATTTAGTCAAATAATAAATTCTTTATGTCCAACTGGTTTGAATGGGATTTATGTCTTCTGGAAAAGTGGCCTCAGGCATGTGACTTCCAAATATATGAATTACAGTCATAGTAAAAACATCTCCGTAATGGGAGATAGATTAAAAGGTTATAAAGAACTGCATTTGTTGAAGTCCTAAGAATATGAAGCCAAAGGGAAAAAATCAGCTTTTTATAAAGTCATCACTTTTAAGAAAGATAAATCCTGTTTCATCACATAACATACTTTGCATAAAAAAAGGATTATGCAAGACTAATCATCTAATTTGAAAATTCTTATGGAGTTGAGCATTAAATTTAAAAAACAACCTCTTTCCTGCAAGACAGGTACTGATGGTGACATCTACAGATAGCATTGAAACACTGGGCGCTGTTTTGTCCTGGAGAAGACAGGATGAAAAACCATTCAAGTCGAGTAACTAGCTGACTAAATTCTGCACTTTACAGTCTATAAAAAGTGTTAAATGTCATACAGATAAGATCTTTCCATAAATAAGTTAGTGAAAGCATTTTTTCTTGGCTTTGTTTAACCCAAAGGCTATAAAGTTTCAGCTGAGCAGTGCAATCCTATTTAGAGGAGAGGTGCTTTGAGCTTCTGCTTTCCTCTCAACACAAGAAAGACCAGGACACTGTTTCTTTAAGAGTGCTGAGTGGTTTTTTTGGGTCATAGAAAAAACTTTCCCTTTGGAAAGTAATGAAGAGACAGGGACACACAGCATCTAGTAGAGACAAAGGCAGATTTACACCTCACCGGCGGCAGCTGGCACCCAGAGCAGCTGCAGGACCCATTAGCAAGACTCTATTTCCAGACTTGGCAAGGGACACAGGGTTATGCCCACCAGGAGTGAATTACAGCCCTGGAGCCACTCTTCCTGGTCAGGGAAGGGCCATGAGTGATGCTGAGATAGCTCTGTGGTGTAATCATACCATGGTGGGCTTTCTAGATCTCCTTTCAAGGCAGGGTCCTTACTTGATTTCAGATTTGAGTCAAGTTCCTCCAGGCAAAGACAAAAAGAGCATGAGCCATGTCTGGAGCATCATGGCTAAGCTTCAGCCATGTTTTTGATATTGTAGGTTTTGTCTTTGTTTGGGGTTTTTTGGGTGGTTTGTTTGTTTTGTTTTTTTCTTTGAACATATTTTTTCACATTTGATGTAGGTACACTACACCCTTCTATATTTCCTGCTAGAGATAAAATAGAGAAAAAATTCTGGAAGTGTTTGGTACAGGGCAGAACTCTGTTTCCCTTGTGTTCTTTGGAGTGGATGAAGACAGAGGCTGGGATGATCTGTTTTATACCTGGGACTCCTATGACCTCTGACTACGAGAGTACACTACAATATCCTGACCACTAACTTTTAATGACAAACACCATATTGGCTGTGAGGTATGTAGAGTCAGATGCAGTATACCACACTCTCCAAAATTTTTTTTTTTCTATTTTTAAAAATTTTTAGATAGGAGACATTCAGACAGGTAATTCAAAACTCCCTCCCTTATCCAGATCCAGTCTAGGCAGAATTTAAACAGATCAATTGGCAGAAAATTTTGACACATAGGTAGAGAGGGTGTGTATCACACGATTTGGATGGATATTATGAGGTTGTGTTTTCCTGCAGGCACTCACAAAAGCCTCCCTGACCTTCTCTCAGTGTCCAGTCCCTCTAAACTGCCATGCAGGATTATGGCCAGAGTGTGATTGGAGTCTCCCAAACTTCCTCCTCTAGCTTGTGGCCAGGCCCATCCTAGGCACAAAATTATAGCTATATGTGTTTTAACTGGCTCACAGGCATTGTAATAAGCTCTTTGAAGGCTGTGTTCAAACCTTTAAATAAATTTATGTCTGGAGCATTTCTATAGAAACATACTGAACAATGTTTCACAAGGGTTGATGACACTGTTATATGAAATAGACCTCTTTAACAAGAAACAAGGCTGAAATTACCAGAAACTACAGAGAAATAGCCACTAAGTAGAAGTATGTGTTTCCAATTAGTACTTTACTGCCTTTCAAAATGGATGTGCAATGCTTACTAATTTTCTGGCATCCTTCTTTCTAAGAGATAATATCAGTGTTCACTGATGTTAGAATTTTGCTAGGTTAGATGAAAATCTTTAATCAGAGACATATAAGTTACAGCATCATGTAGAGTGAAACACTGACATTACTGATTTTGTACTTTACATTATTCACTGCAATTCATTTGAAGGTCTGTTGTACCTTGCCTGACTGTGGAAGGCCTGATAAGGTAGGCCAGTATAAAAATATATGTTGGCAGAGATCTGCATGGCTTAGAGGCTTTATCACATGAGTTACAGACTAGACAACTTCATGGTGCTTCCGGCTACTTTGGACCTCTCCATGTGACCTGTATTTGCAACTAACAATAACCCTCTTTCAGCAAAACACATTCACTCAGAATCTATGTACTTCCATAGAAGAATCTAAACATACATTAACAGTTATATGTTTATAAAAGTAGTGATTTCTAGCCTAGTAAATCATTCTATGGAAGAATTCTTAATTAGAAAACATTTAAATTATTATACAGAAAACATTTCCTTGTTTTCTACAACATTTTTTGTAGGAAAATATATGCAGAAAGCCTGATATTTATCTTTTATTCGAGGATACTATATGGATGTTCATGGAGAAAAAATCATCATCACTTACCTACTTTTCATTATAAAGCTAGATAACCAACCAAATACTATATTTTTTCCAGGATTTATATTGATTCACCCTGCTGTGAATACAAATTATAGGATATGACATCAAGATAATAGGACAAAAAAGAAAAAAAAAGGGGGGAAATTTCTTTGTTTGCAAATCTGGAGCATTAATTGTGTTCCTGTGAGGCAATCTGGATGAAGCTTCTGCTAAGCAAATTAGATATAAACTGAAGGTGAGGGCAAAAGGGTCGCCACAGCAAGGGAGCATCGAGTGACAGGCACTGGGACCTCCGATGCATGGCTTGTAGAGCAGATGTTCACAAGGATGCAGTGATTATTGAACTGGTAATAAAAAAGCATCAGCTTACAGGCAGCCACGATGGATGCTGGTAATTATAAAGCATCCCCTGGGAGGAAAATGACACAAGTCAGCCGCATCTCTGCAATCACAGGGGCATAATTAAAGCTCTAGTAACAGTTGTTAATAGGGTGCAAATAAAACAGGGGGAAAATTTGAACACAGTCTTTTTCTTTTTTAAAGAGACGGCAAAGGACAATGTAATTACAGAGACTGCATGGTTTTTAATTTCATAATACAGTAAAACAAAGACCTTTAATGTATTTTATACACCCATATACACACCATATCCAACAAAGCAAAAGTGATGTAGACTTTGACTCTGTGGCATGATGGGGAGAACAGATTTTTTAACCAGAATGTTTATATTTTAATTTTCAAAATGGGTAAAGCACAAATATGTAAAGAAAATGTCATATGTATAAATATTTGGCCATTTCATCCTCACAGGAGAGGTACAATGACAGTATATATGTTTAGCTACTCCCATTGGCATTATTGTAGACACAATAATACTAAGATACTAGCAGAGCAGGTCATAATGTCTTTTATTAGACCCACTGGAAAGAGCAGACAAATTCCCAATTTTCATATGGTTTAGGTATTTTTCAGATATTTAAAACATACTTTTGGCATCCAAAAGTATAACTGATATGTTCTGTTGGGTTTAATGATCCATGAATACTCTACACATTTCACATCAAGCACACTTAGGGCTCAGACATCAATTTCAGTAGAAATCCTTATGAAGTGTTAGCTACATAAAAAATGTAAAATCTATCCTTCATGTATAATAAAGATCAGTCAATCATACTTTGGCAGAGAGTGATAAAAAGTGTCTTTGGTCTAAATATTTCAAAATTCAATTGTTTTTATCTAACACGATAATTAGTCAAAATACCATATAGCTGTCTTTCTCAGAAATTGTTGAGTCTGCAAGTTTTTGAAGTCTTTCTAGCCCATTTTGTTTGAGTGGTTTTGAAACTTTGTTTTCACATACCTGATGTCTTTAGTGGGGTACCAGTTGAGTTTATTCAAGAAACAGATTCTTCTCAAGGACTCTGGTAATACAATACTTTAGTACAACACTTGATTACCTTTCTTTCACTCGTCTTTGTGATGTTTCCCAGCAGACAATATTGCAGAGCTCTTCTATCTTTTTCTAACAGACAACATACAGCAGCACATTTTGGTATGTTCTTCAAGCTGTCTTAATTAGCTAATATTCAAGAGCTTTCAATTTTTTTTACCTCCTTCTATCAGAAGGATACACTGATGAGGACTAGTGAGATATATATTTGGTTATAGGCCAATTTATTTGTTTAAAATGTACAGAAAGTTTGTTTTTTGTGAACACAGCATAAATAAAAAGAAAAATTTTTATTATTCGGAACCTTCTTTTATACCAAGAACAAGGTTTTCTGAAGAGAACTATCTTTTTCTCTGTTTTTTATGGAGGCTCACTCTGTATTTTGCACTCTTGCAATGTCAAGTTTCTTTTGTTTCACTGCTCCTTAAAAACATATGTACCTACAATGGAAACCCAAATCCTAACCTATCCCTTGAACTTTAATCAGCGAATCGTTTAATTTGTTGCTACCAAAAGATTTGATATATTGGTTGGTAATTGAAGTTTGTTTTTTCAATCATTAAACAGGAGAGAATTTAACGTTTTCTTATTAAGACTAAATGAAGGGATTGCAGCCAGAACAGTGATTGATGTCTGCCGTTAGTATCTGCAGCATATCAGTATTAAGATAGCATTAGAAATCATTGATAACCACCAATGTATTCTATTGAACAAACAGCCAATACTAATTGCAGGAGACAACTAACAGGTTTAATGTAAAATACTCATGCAGTGTTTAATGAAGGAAACCTGAAGAGAATTCAGTCAGATGTCAAGTGTTGTGCATGAAATTTAAAAAAAAATAATCTGCACAGAAGAAAAGATAAAATCACAACTGCTTTGCTAAAATATTACTATGTAAATTGAAAAAATGTTGAAAATTATTATATTAATCATATTTTAATGAACAACTGAGAAAACTTCAGAAGAATAACATAATTAACTACTCATAATTTCCTATTATGCTGTGTTTTGCTGTGGTAATCATGGTAATTTTCTTCACTGTAGCATGGGCTGTGTTTCCCATTTGTGTTGGAAAGGGTGCTGCTAATATGGGGATGTTTTTGTTACTGCTGAGCAGGGCTTGCACAGAGCCAAGGCCTTTTCTGCTTCTCACTCCATCAGCCAGAAGGCTGGGAATGCACAAGAAATTGGGATGAGACATAGCCAGGCCAGCTGACCCCAGCTTATCACAGGGACATTCCAGATCATATGGCATCATGCTCAACGTGTAAAGCTGGGGGAAGATGGAGGAAGGGGGAGGTGTTCCAAGCTGTGTTGCTTGTCATCCTGCTCTTTTATTTCTTACATGTTAAAGAAGCAAAAATTTTGTTTGTAATTCTTTGCCAATTTGAAAAAAACACAGCAAAACTGCTGATAACATCAGCTGGAAAATAATTTTATAATGAGATATTATTGTTAATGTGTGAAAACAGAACAACCTGTCTCAAATTCCAAATTAATTTTCAAAATTATAAAAATTTTTTTTGGGAAGCTTATATAGCCAAAAACCTCAAATTAGTAAATAGTAAATACAAGAAACAACTGTGTAAAGAAAGACTAAAGATTTGTATCTTCTATATATTTACCACATATGCAGAATACAAAATTTATTGCATTGTGAATCATACTAACTATAATAAAATACATCCTAGACAACTCCTTCCTATCATTTTCCCTGTGAGGAAGAAATGCCCACATTCCATCACTGCATCTGACATGATATATAAGCCTCACTATGTGAAGTCTAAAAATCCAGGAAACTAGGCTCCTTTGTCCATTAGGAGCATGTTCAGTCCTACTCCAACAGTACAACTGTGGGACATAACTGAGAACATGTTTACTGCTGCATATATAGGCAGCAACCATTTCTTTAATTTCAGTGGTTTCACCAGTGTGAAAATGGTCTTGATGAAATCAAACTGAAGCCTGATGTTGATAGTACAGCAAAGATGACCTGTCATGAACTCTGAGGGGTTTCTGGTATGATTATTTTCAGGTGTGATTGGACATAAATAAGGTTACATCCCTGTAGATTTAATACCTGCAAAGAGCAGAATCATCCACTTCTAGAAAACCATGCAATCACTAACAGTGAAATAATGGATTCTCTATGCAGGAAATTCAATTACTCTAAAAAGTCTCCCATAAAGAAAACTACCTGCAGACCCAGAGAAAAATTGTTTTGTCCTACTCTCAGACAAAAGAAAAACAAAGCTGAATGGGACCTAGATGTATGCCTTACACATAAACAGATAAAATTTGTACCACTGATTTCACAAATAGCTCAAGGTGCAGCAGTGTTAATCATACACATTATGCACTTGAGTAATAAATTCATCATGTGTTTTAAAGTATTTTAATACTGTTTTGGTTTAGGAATGATAGTCCCCAGTTTAGTGTTTAGAGTCTTCTCTTCCATAGTTAGTGTTGTATTTCCACAGAGACCACCTGGCCAAGAGATGTTTAGCTCCCATTGCGGGTTTAGGCAGTAATTTGTCCTGTTTAGGGATAGCTGATGACTCTGTACACCACAAGTTTGCATTGTGCTGTTGACTGCAGTTAATTCGGGGCTCTGTCATAACTGGCCATGTGTTTAAGTATTTATTGATAGTCATTAAATTTTTACACCATTTGCTTATATTTTCAGCAGAAAAATGCACATCTATATTTATACTAACATACTTCCACGTGCATTCAGCTCTTTATGATATCTTTACTTTCAAATTAGCTATCAGTTATTTGAGTAATGTTATGGTATCTGTTAATTCATTTGCTAGCTAGCCAAATTCCTATTTAGTTACCTTTTTATTAGCAGTACTATCAACAGCCTCACCTGATATCTGCTATCTTCATAGAAAAAGTATGCCTTTTCCACTTAAAAATATGCCTTTCTAATAGTTCTTCTTTTGAAGAACCTATATCTTGTTGAATTATTTGTTGATTTTTTTGGTAATACACTATCTTTTTTCATTCTTTCACTGGAATTTCTACCAATAATCTATTATTAAGTTGCTTTGCCCCACAGTTGCTTTCCTTATCTGCAACTCCTTTGAAGTAATACTTGCTAACAGTAAATGTTGCAGTTGTCACCTACAGTTCTGGAATTTGGTTTCCTTTAAGATAAAACAGTACATTTGGTTTCATTTTAGCACAGACTTTTGTGACAAATTTGTGTGTCATTTATAAATAATAATGTACTGATAAGAAAATAATGTTTCTGTTGTTAGTTGAAAAATGTAAAACTATAACAGAATATTTCCGCTTAATGGTTAATAACAGCTATCATCAGTAATTTTTCTTACAACACTACTTTTCTTACTGTGTAGCCACCATTCACAGTAAGTTCACAGTAAGTTCAAAAAAATGTGGAGTGCAGGTTAGTGAACATTACAACACATTGAAAAAAAGCTTATTTTATGTTTCTGCAGCTTCATTATAGTGTCGTGTGTCTTTTGAAATGTTCTATGGCAGCTGGACATACCACCAGTGAACAGTAGTACTCTTTTGGCCATGTAGGTCATTGTAAATAGCAGAGAGGGTCTGCACTGAATGATGATTCTAGGCATTATACACTGAGTATCATTTATATTTTTAAAATATTCCACCCACTACTAGTTGAGGCAAACTATTTTTCTAATGAACTGGAAAACTAGGGTAAATTTGATTTCCAGAATTCCTTTTAACTACAAATGATTGTAATTTTTAGGACTGCCTGTAAAAAGCTTACTGGATATCCTCAATCGATTTAAAGGGTAGCAATAATCTTTCTGGCATAATCTGCATGAATCTTATTGTTTTGCCAAGTGCTTAGTCACAGCAGAAGCCCTTTACAAATCCTACTACATAGGAATTCTTGATGTATTTTTCCCAATTTTAAAAACATCAAATTATCTCCAATTTGTTTCAGTTTATTTCCCTCTTGTGAATGGTTCTGTGCTTCACATATAGCTTCATTTCTCTGTGTTAACCCACAGCAGGAGGGCAGATGTCACAGGGTGACTTTACTACCTGTACTTTCTCCTCTCTGATAGAACTAGTTCACATGCCAGTTTTAAATAGCCTCCCCAAAATGTGTAATGGTCACCACCCACTGAGATCTAAGTCAGCCCCTGTTCAATTGGAACTTGGCCAAAACTGTGCTGCTGTGATGAGGAGGCTGTCACACTGCTTCTCCCTCTGATGTGGAAATGGAACTAACAGTCAGCAAATCTCTTTAATTTGAGTCTCTTAGTAGAGAAATATCAGTAGGAATCTTTACTTACAATACCAGCAGCCAGAAATAATGGCAAAAAGCCCTTTCTAGTTTTCTGTCTAATCTTTGTTTAAACTTCCCAAGGTGTGCAAAGTAAGGCTACAGAAATGTTGGTTTGTACAGGAAGAAAATACATCACTTGTTAATTTTCAATGAGCAAACATCTCCTTAAGTAACTTCTCTGACTCCTCAAGCCTCCAATGTACTAATCTGCATTTTGAAGCACTTATCTCTCTAATTTTGCAAATGGCAAAAAAATTTCTAATATTTATGTTAATATGTTGCTAACATCTAATATTGTGAATCTTTGAATTCTTTGGATTTAACCAGATGCAGAATGTTCTTACTGCACATTGTATTGTAACAAAAATGCGCCTTACATTTATGCACAATCATAAATGTTACATTAAATATGGGTAAAATATGGACATGATCTTAGATATAGATAGATATATAGATATAGATGTAGATGATAGAGATATAGAGATATAGAGATATACATATAACATATTCAAAATTTTCAGTGAACCTGAAATCAAATTAAGGTGAGGCGTGATGAACTGTGGATGAAGATACTAAGGGATAGATTAAGTGAGAGCAAGTTGGCAGTTGCAGTGTTATTACTGCTCATTTGCAGGTGTGGTGGGACAGAGAATATGTGAGGAATAATGATGGAGGCAAACAGAAAAGTGATTCACCAGCTTCTTTCTTACCACAATTCCCGCAAAAGCTGCTTCTCTTCTCCACTTTCCTGTGGAAGCATGTATGAAAGAAAACAGCAACAGAACATACTTTTTCATACTTTATATCACATAAAAGAAATAAAAAGATTGTTTGCATAAGTGGCTTGAAACTCACGGCTTGCTAGGCCTGACATGGTGACCAATGCAGTTCTTTGGACATCCCTCATTTCAGCCAGACCAGCAGGGCTGTGTGTAAGTGCACAGGGCAGAGCACAGCGAAGCCCAGATGTGCTGAGCTGCTTCAAATACATAGATGGGTATGGGCAGATGACCACAAAGTGGAGACATAACTGAAGAGCAACAGTTTACATTTACTTTAGGGTTTTTCTTGCTCTAAGGCAGAGAAGTAGCACTTGGGAATGCCTGTCATACTTTTAGAAGTGAACATGTACTCCTGTGAGAGTATTCCCCATCTGCTATAGGACAGATTTTAAACAAGAGCTGCAGAGTCCTTAAGAGTACATTTTGAAGTTACCTTGCCGTACTTGCTCTAATCACTGCTTCTATCTGGCAGCTCTTATTGGGATCAGCTCTTTAACCCAGATTCCTGAGAAATTAGACTTTCTGGTTAAATGGCTCTCATACTGGAGAAATAATTAATAAAGCAGTGATGTTCCTGAGATGGTATGTGGACAGTTCATGCCATTGCTATAATCAAAGACATGATTCTGCAGTCACCTAATGTTGACAGGAAATTACTTTTGCACCACTATTGGTGTGCCCTAAGAGAGAGGAAAAAGAAAAAGCTAAGTATTCGGGATTGAATACTTGCTACTGTGAAGGATAAAGTGCTTTCTGAGTCAATAGGAAACCAACCGGCAGATTACTAAAAGAAAACTTAATTTCACCCGTCACTTTGCTCCTGACTGGTCATGTCATAAAACCATATGTAAGGCTTCACTTCAGTCATGCACAAAACAGAGATATTAATAGAGCACATGGTTGGTTTTCTTTTTACATCAGTCATCGAAGTGAAAAAATAAAATCAGCTTTTACAGCCATTAACTTCTCTGTCATTTTCCTGATGAATAGGAATTCTCCAGATTAATTTCATTCAATATCAACAACAGATTCATTTAATTTTGTGTATTTTTCTTTAAATTCCAAATTTTTGAAAGCAGACTCATAATACACAATTTTCCATAGACATACAGTTTCCAGCATGTGCAATTGAATCCACAAACTGTCAGTTTACCTAAGTTTACATTTTTGGTGAATAAAATATTTGACTGAAAAGCTTTGAAAAGCTCTAATGATCATCTTTGTCTTTCTCACAGAATTCTGGGGAGCTTTATTATGAACTTATCTTGAGATGAGTTTATGAACACATCTTGAGAATATCTTGTTCCAGTTAATGTATGAATGTAAGGATTTTTTAATATGCAAATTGTGACAAAATCTCTTATATTCCTGAAAGTTTACAATAGTCTGCCTCAGAGCATGAACTTTTCACGCTGTAATTTAGTTATGCCAAATGGGAATACTCTATGGTAAGTCTTTTTTTAATTCAAAGTTTTTAACAAAGCCAGTTTGCATAGCATAAAGAAGGGTCTTGTTTCTCAAGAACAGAATTGCATGGATGTTGCCTTCTGGTGGTGCATCACAATGCTTCAGGTATATTAATCTTTTCAAGGGAACACTCAAGACAAAGTTTGAAACTATGTGTCTGTAGACATATAATTTATATATCTCTAGACAAAAAATTTTTTGTAGTGATAGGTATTTCCACCAGAACTTTCTCATGCACTATTTTTGAAATTATTTTGTGTTGTTTTTACTGAACTTTCCTGTCAAAAACCAGCTTTCATCACCAGACTGGGGCCTTCTGTTCAGCATTTTTAGAGCAGTCAGGGGTGAGGGTATGAGACTCCCATGCCTGCATTAATAAATTGCCATTTGCCTCTGCTCTACTATCCCCTGCTCCCTCTGCAGCAACAGATCACATACTGATAGTAAATCAGCTCCAGTATGTTTTCCTAATTTTAGTTTTGGGCTAATCTATCTAATAGTAAAAAACATCTGGTCTAGTTTTGCCTTAATTCTGATGTATATAACAGGAATCTGATCACCAAGGGACCAGTGGAGTCACACCAGGTCAAGTTCTTTACCTGCACAGAGTTAAAGCAGAATCTATGTGAATAATAAGGTACTGCTTTATATTATGTTATGTCATTTTTATAGGAGTAACACCAATAATAAAACTTTGATATTACAGCAGATTTAGGCTATAAATTCCAGACAAGTAAAGAAACCCAGACTGTGATACTGTCAAGATCCAAGAAAGATGAGCAAAATCATTTTGGTGTGAAATTGTCAGGCTCTTCATATGAATTTGGCACAGTTTATGTTATAAACAAGATATTATTTTAAAAAGTAATCCTTGCAAGAATTTTGCTCGGTAGACTCCTGGTAAACTATGCATCATGAGTATCCATATGACTACCATGAAAATTGAAAAAAGTTATAACATTTATAATAGGAAGTTACTTTTCATTCTGTACTTAATCTGCTTAGATAACAATATGCAAAAAACAACTCTGGTCTCATAAAAAAAAGAGAAAAATTGAAAGAAATTCCTCACTGAATGTTTTTATTTCTGCTCTCACTTGAATTTTACAGTACTCCCACATATTTTTGGAAGTATATTTCAGTGTTTTCAACTTGCTAGAAACTATATTTTTAAATGTTGTGTCTCTTTTTATGCTGTCAAAATAGCATACTACTTTGTTTCCTGTGTTTTATAAATCTGAGAGAATCTCAGGGTCATCCTGAGGCAACATGAGAGAATATAAAAAATTTTTTATAGCCTGGGGGTAAAAAAAAGCCTTTCCCAAATCAACAGTATGTTAGGGGATTTCTGCTCCCTAAAGTAACATTACTGCTTATGCACTCCTGGCTAAAAGTTCTTTTTTACTTGGCCTTAGGAAGAGTGCATAAACTGCAACATTGCTTTAGTCAGAAGGAATTAATTATTGAAATCAATTATTGTTTCTTTCAGACTACTGCAATCAGTCCACAACGACTTGATGTAAAAAAATAGTTTTCTTGCTTGCTGTTTTTGTGAAGGTCAAATCAAATAAATCAAAAAAGCCGGTTTCTGGCATAAGACTTCTTCTTCTTCTATCCCCACAGATTTTTTTGCCTTTTACTTTGCATAATGCTGTGTTGGCAGGGAGTGATAGTCACATTGGTAGTAGGTAGAAAACAGGTATTGTTTTGGTCAGCTAAATTATAGAATACAGCCTGGTTTTATCATACAAAACCTTATTAAATCAGATTTGCTTCTACATATAATTTTCTTTCGGTATTTAAAGGCTTGAAATCTGCAACAAAATGCTCCACAGAGCTACAGCTGGGGTTACATGCAAACTCAGGGAGAGAGCTGGGTACTGTTCAAGCTCTCACATGACACAGGATGCCCCAGGGCAGGCATCTGATTTATATCGGACCAGAATCTGGCCCTTTGTTTCTTACTAAGGTCATTGTTTTTCTTACTTTGTTGTGACTAAAGGTATTTCTATCTTATTTCTCTTGCCATAAAAACCCACTGAGTGAAAGTGAAAATTATTTTTCCATCTGTATTTTCTAACATATTCATGGCCACTGGGAAGACTATAAAGCACCCACGATTTTCAAGTTTTCTCTTTAATGTAGGTTAAACTACTGTCTTCTTTGTTACTATGTTGCTTATTTTTTAGTTCCCTAGAGTCCATGCCTTTCTGATGTTATACTTTTGGCCTTACACAAAGCTTTTTCTAAATATCTAACTTTTTCTGGAAAAGGTGACTCTACGTTTAGAGGCTGCTCCCAGAATGGGTATTTCCTGACACCTGAACATTAACTGTCTGTGAGCAACACATGGCTTCTTCAAAGATGTGTCATAGAGGGCAACAGCCAGAACTTCCTGCAATTACCAAAATACCTCTGTGAGCAATATTGGTTCAGGGTTTTCAGATCCTGCTAGAACTTGAACTTGCTACAGAGGATGAGAGGTAACAGCACACGTGCTGCCTTCTTGTAAAATTCAGGAGGAGCTCTGACCTCTCCTAACTGCAGGATGCTGTGTGCTGATTTAAGTGCTTTGGCTTCATTAAACTTGCTGGAGGAAACACACAAACATACATATATGCTGATAATAATATGTGTTTTTGTAATTATTGACAAAAGGTGCTATTCAGTTTAACATTATGGCCTGATGGGCTAAGGATTCTGAAATTTCTGAATTAACTACCACTCTCTTGAGCGGCCTAATACATAAAATGTATATTTATGCGCAGCCACGTTAATATATGTATCAATGTGTTGACATGATACAGTAATTGTGGATCATATACTTTGATACTTCAAATGTTACATCAACACCACTGGAGCCAGTAATTCCATGTTTATCATGACTACAATTACAACAGTAGATACAGTTCTCTGTACCTTAAATTGCAACTTTTGACAACTGTTATCATATATCTGCTTCTGATTTGATAGATTACTTAAAGCTTTCCTCAGCAGGCTGCACCACAGCTCCCTGCCAGGCGTGCTGACAGTGCTGGCTCGAACAGACACCGTCCATCACATTCTTCTGCTCTTGGCCCACAACACATGATTTTCCTTGTGGAAGCAAAGATTATGCTCACACATTTGCAAAACAGGTTCAGCGTTGCTTGAGAATGCCAACTTTCTTGAAAACAACATCTTAGTATTGGTGTGGGGGGCTCCTGAATCTCATGGCAGAGCAACTTCTGCTTCACTCTACAGGAGCTAGTGGCAGACTGAGAATATTCCTCATCTCAATAAAAAGTTGCAGTTTAGTCACTCCCTAAATTTTGTGATGCTTTCCTGGAGATATTGTTATTAACATTTCTAACTCTGAAACCAGAGCTCTCTATTTTCTTAAGTCATGATGTTTTATTCTATAAGCTTTACTACAGCTGATAAAACTTGGAGACATTTCTATTTCCATTTACAGAAAATTCAATAGATAACAAAAACTTGTTTAACTGCAAAAGGTGAATTTATCTTCTTCAGATGATAGAAAAGTATATTGGTTTTGTGGTCAGAGATTCTGTCAAAGAATACTGGTTCTCAAATTGATGGTCATTTTTTGCTTCATGCAGTGCATGAAATATGTTATTCATTTTATGATACAAGAGTTAGTTTAAAAATTCAGGATTGACTGAGTTCTCCTGAGTGAAAAGCTGTCACATTCATGTATTCTCAAATAGTCTTACATATGACTTAGTGAAGAAAACCGCATATACTTATGCTGACTTTACGGATGTATGGACTTAATTCTCTGGTGTGGCCTGCTGGTACTAGTAAGGGACAGAATTTTGGTCATCCCTACACAAATACACAAATTATTGAGAACACAAAAATATTACACACGGAAAACTTGAAAAGATACAGAAAATATTATTTTCAGATTTTTACATGTCGCCTTTTGTAACGTGGAAAATATAATGAAATTAAATCAATGACAAAATATCAGGGGCCCCTTCTAAAAAAATGCAAATTCCAGAAGGTCTTCAGTACACTTTGAGTTAACAAGAAAGTGATCTAAACAGCACTGATAAGAAGGATGGTCAGGAATCAAAAAAGTGCACTATTCATTTAATCTCTGTTTCTAATAATCTTCCTTTACTTACCTTTCTTTGCTGCATTTTTTTTCCTGCCTGCTTTCCTTTTATTTGCTTTCTACTTTTTTTTTAAATCTGCTTAGTCAAAAGTGAAAGGGAAGAATTCTAGGACCATAATAAAAAGATTTGAGTAACTCTAGGTGAAAATTCATTTAATTATGATTTCCATTTTATAATTAATTTCATTAAACCTAACACATAAAAGTCTGTAAAAAAATCTCAAATTTTATTTTTTTCTTACCTCTTAAACTCTTGTTTTAAAAAATAAATTTAAGACATATTAATGAAGACTCCTGTATTTTTGATACCTCTTGAGATTTTGCCTTGTAATAAATAAAAAGAAATAATAATGATGCTTAAAAAGTTTTACCTGGGAGTACATTCCCATCCAGAGAGCCCTGCATTTTACCTGGAAGCAGAGGGTTTAAATGCAAGGTCACTTTTTATTCTTCATATCATCATTGTTATGATTTTAGTGTATTAATGGTCTTTGCCATTTGTGAAGAAACTGATCTCTTAAATCAATAAACATGCTCAACTGCTTGCCATTAAAATCAATCAGTGCTACCCTTCTGTCTGATGTCATACTCAACTGTAAATATTAAGTAAGCTGTCACCTGGTTTTTCATTGTGTTTCACCTCTCAGAAGATAGATTTCTTCTCTATCAGTTATATGTAGAAGTCTTCTTAATTATCTCTGATATTTCCCTGTGGAACCAGGATCTCTTTAGGAACTGAAATGACTGTCCACTGTACTGAAAGACGTAATATAAGATAAATGGTTTGCAATTACTGATTTAAAAATTAACATAATGGAAAAAATTGTGACATTATGAATAAAGACTGGAGAAATACATTTGGATATTACTACCCTTTGTTTAGATATTAGCCAGTAGAACAACCTTCTATCTCCATGGTCCAGTTTGGAATACATGCAGGTCAGTTATACCTAGATATGACTTTTTTGTATTGGGATTCAATTTGGAAAAATCTCATAAATGCACTTTCATGATCTTCTGATTATTGAGTGTATGAGACAAATGAGAGAAATTCTGTTTCATTTATTTCATGATAAATGCAGAGAAATTAAAATTATTTCAGAGGAATTGATTTTCAACTCTAATGCCCAGAGGAGCTCTTCATTGCTTACACAAAGAAGAAAAGAACAAAGATATTAAAATTAGCACATGTGGGACTTATCCTCTCACTTTGACAAAGGGAAGTGCAAATTATAAATGAGACAAAATAGACATATGAAAGCATGCTTTTCTTGAAGCCAGGAGAAAGTGCTAGAGCTATTACTCTTGCCAGGGAGGGTGTAGTGGGTGGGAAGGTTTGGATTTCAGTGGGGCATAACCTTGTGAAGAGAGAGGTCCATGCTTAGCCTTTCCCACTTCTTGGGTTGCATTAACCAGCTTTGGGATCAATGGGGTTATGCAAATTCGTGCTTTATCTTGTGTCTAGGTAGCCTTTTTTCCACAATGTTCCTCTGCTGGACTAAATCAGACACAGTTCTCTAAAGCCGTGAAGTTACACTGCTTTCAACACATTCATACTTAAGTATGATTTGCTACACTTTTGCATTTCAGGTTTGAGTCCTGTGGCCAAACATGCCTTTTCAGGACTATATATTCTGTGTGAAGTCTTTCTTATAGGATTCTTATAACTTTTAGTTGCAGCAAGGTTGAGATTCAAACAGGATGTCAGAAAAAATTTTATTTCCCAATTAACAAAAAATTCATTTGTTAATTCATTTGTTCTGTGCATCTCAATAATATAAGAGGATCTCGAATAGATGAATTTGAGTGACATTTACTTGAATTTCATTTAACATTTCAGGGTAGTAGACTGATATTTCTACACAGACATCTCAAGCTCCAAAATACTTGACTATCTTTACTGAGTGATTGCAAAACCTTTCTACCATGATCATTATGGAATCACAGAATGGTTTGTGTTGGAAAGAGCCTCAAAGACTGTCTTGTTTCAACCCCCCTGCCTTGGGCAGAGCCACCTTCCACTACAGTAGGTTGCTCAAAGCCCCATCTGACATGGCTGTGAACACCACCACAAATGGAGCATTCACCACTTCTCTGGGTAACCTGTTCCAGTGCTTCCTAAAATCTAATATAAACCCACTCTTTTTCAGTTTAAGGCCACTAGTCCTTGTCTTATCACCCCACACCTTTGAAAAAGTCCCTGTCCAGCTCCCTTGCATGCTCCTTTAAGTGCTGGAGCCTCCTCTTCTCCAGGCTGAACAACTCAGCCCTGATCATCTCTGTACTATACTGCAGGCATTTCAGTTATCTCTGAAATGAAGAATCATTCAAAAAGTGGCTCACTTACAGCTCCAAACTGAAAATAAGTTGCATGTCTGACTGAACTTTATTGGAATCTTATATCATCTGAATGCAAATGTCCAGCTGGAATTTGTCTACAGGGAATCTTGATGAAATTGCCATGGGGATTTTTTACTAACCTGTCACTTCAAGTCTCAGCAGATTAACTGAAATTTCTGAAAAGCACAGCACCCTATTGTACTTTACTAGAGGACTGATACAGTATAAACTTTATGAAGGTAGTGACATAAAACCAAATTCCTGAAATGTCTGGAAAAAAAGCTGAGTGCTCCTGCTCTTGGGTTGTGAATTAACTGAAAATTTGAATGGAAAGGAGTTAGAGCTGTCACTTAACTATAACATTTACATTCTCCCTGCTTGATGTTTCATTTTAGAATCTTCTAAATATACTCTACCAGTGGCAGAAATACAGTCCAAAACTTATACATTGCTAATGTATTTTTACACTGCTAAGTAGTAGTTGATTTCTGTCTTTGAAGCTCATATGAAACGTTTCCCTGATGCCACAGAAGTTTTTCAGGAGGTTTTAGCCTGTTTCTTCAATGACATGTCCTTTCAGAGACTGCAGAACCTTCCATATTTTAAAGACAGCAATGCTTAATTTGTTGTCTTAGCAGCTACTTTTGATGGTGAAAAATATATTCCCTAACTATCTGACAATGCTTCTAATTTTACTTCACCTTTCTGTTGCTCTAAAAATAACAGAATCTAATCTTGACCAGCTTTTTGCCTTGCCCTTCCCTTTACTCTGATTTTCCCAAGAGGATTTAATTTTTTTTCCCAGATAATTAAAATGAAACAAAAACTAAATTGTCTTTCTGAAATGGCCCTGTGATTTATTAATGTCTTCAACTGGAGCTTCCTAGGTGATTCTATGGCAAACAGTAGTGCATACATGCAAAGAGATTGCTGTTTCTAGGGAACTTTTAGGTAGATAAGACAGCTTCCTTGAATTGTTTCTCTTCAGAGACTAAGGTACATGAAGAAATTCATTGCTCTAGTTTATAGGGTGGGTCATATTAATGATTCCATTTCAGTCAAATCACCCCATAGACTGTAACAAATGCCATTTCAGATGTAATTTTAAAAATTATTTCTCATTGAGCCATCTTTAAGTTAGGTTACCACTTGCTCAAAAGCTCAATTCAATACACTGTTATACAGTTTACAGATACGGATGAAATATACAGATGAAATTAATAGAGTTTACTCTATTAATTTCATCAACAGAGATTATCCTTCATGAAAAAATGAGTACTTTTCTCTCAAAGCAGCACATCTAGAACCATGCCAAACCTCTCAAGTCCTGAGTGAATTTGCTTCCAAGCTCAGCTAATGTTTTGAGAAATACAATAGCAGCAATTTTTATTATTAACCACTCAGCTTTAAAGAAGAAATGTATAGGATTTTAAGATATATTACATATCTTTTGAATTTCATATTCTTCACTTTTTTTTTGTTAACCTTGTTTATTATACACGTTGTAATAGTTTTGCTTTTTCAATCACAATAGGTAATCTGTTTTGTTCTATAGTTTAATTTTCTCTGATCTTGATGAATAGTTTAAACTGCTTCAAGTTTTTATTCAGTTCTGTAGTCTGTTGGGGCTTTTTTGTTTAGTTTGTTTGGGTTTTTTACTATTGTGTCCTTTCTCAGTTGATTTGATTCACTTTCAAAAAATTTATTATTTTATTATTAAATATTTTCTTTCTTTAGAGATCAACTGCTTTGGAGGCATCACAACTCATTAATAGTGAATTGCCTCATATTATTAAAATCAATTTGCAGTCTTACTATAGTAATCTGGACTAAAACCACTGTATTGCTACTTAGGAATAACTTCGTTTCAGAAATGAGAAAGAAATCTGTGCTCTTTCTTTTCCATAGCTAGTAAACTGTGAAAAGAATGAACTTTACTTTCAGCATTACAACCCAAAGTTACAAATAAAACTATTAATTAGTGTGGAGTCATTACAAAGAAGAAAAAAATTAACATAATTTTTAAACTGTTTGTGCAAAGGCCTGGTTTTTCTTCAATGAAAGAAATCCTTGAATGTAGTTGTTTCAGACCAGACACTAACATCCATCAACCATTATGCAAATGATATCACGATCACAGATTTTCCAAAGTGATTCAAAATATACACTTATTACACAAAAATGAGGAATTCTTATCTTAGTCTTTTTAAACTTAATTTCATTTATTTTCATTTATTTTTTAAACTTAATTTCATTTATTTAATTATAGAACATATTCTCTGCAGGCATTCCGCAGGTTTAGTATGTTAAGAAGACACTGGAATATTTTTTGGGCTGATGTATAGACCTTGTCTAGATACAGCCTCTTCTTATGTTCAGTTTGCCTATTTGTATCTAATATGCAAGTTAAATGGCAAGTGTTGGCTTGAATTTTTTGAGCACAATGGTAGTTTAATAAATTGTAATAAACAGGTCTTCCGTAAACACATTTATCTAACCCAAATGTGGTTTGACCTTTTTTGATAAACAATATATAATCCTTACATAACTACAAGAAAAGCAACTATTGGACTGAGATAGATACTAACCTGTTTGTAAAAACAAGTGTTTAAGATGGTCTTAAAGCTGCCCTAAACAACTTTCTCCAGTGAGTTATTCATTGCTTTTCACTGAAGTGTTTCTTAATCACTGTACTCCAAGGTTTAAGACTATTGATTCTTTACAAAAGCCCCCAAACAGACAAACAAATAAAAAAGATGCCTTACTTTTTTGCAGTGAGCAGAAGATATCAAAACTATTTAACAACTTCAGCCAACTGTAACATATTGCTTCTTGAAAGCAAGTTAACTCATAAATTAATAACAATGAATTTACAAACATTCTCTCAATTCATGTTGGCATAAATGAATGAGATGCTAATTGTTAAAATGTATGTTGAATTTTATTATTAGTGATGCATTCAGATTTTTCATGCTTTCAGCATTGTTGTGCTTTCTTGATTTCACATTACTGGGCTCAGAATTACTTGTGTACATGTGTTCTGTGCATTATAGAGTAAAAATCCAACATAAGATCAGACCAATACAGCTGAGAACAGTCTCAGGCAGCAGCCAAGAGCCAGTGATTTGAAAAGACTGTATGCTCAGTACAATGTGGTACTTCTCCATTTCTGGGAATAAGGATCTACAAACCAGAAGCTGCATCCAGATCAATAAAATTTAGTAGATCCTATCATTCAAAAGCACCACTGTTTAATAAAACATATTGTGCACACATTTCATAATGCTTGTTCTAAACATGTTGCTGGTAATTTAATTGGTGCCTTGTAACTGTTCCATTATATATATATATATATATATATATATATATATATATAACATCTTTCTCTCTCTCTCTCTCTCTCTCTCTCTCTCTCTGTATATATATAGATATATATGGATATACGTATATCCAGCACATATGTATAGAGAGATATAGATATGAGAATCGCCATTCTTCTCTTGATTCTATGAACATCTATGATATGCTTCTGTCATCTCTTTTCCAAAACCCAGACTCCTTATCTACCCAGCTCCTCCCTGTGTAAAAACATACCTCTCACCAAGTGTGCTGGTCTTTAATGTTTTTTATTTTCTTCTAATAGACATGTATTTCTCTTGATACTGGGGACCAGATCTGCTCAAACTGTTTAAGTGGATTAGGTGTTCAAATACTCCAAGGTTTTGGGCTGTAGCCCATTTACACTTACTCATTGTGTATCAAGACAACAGTCAAGAGTTTAATGATTTGCAGCAGTTTAAATTCATTAAGAACTTGAAGACAAAGGAGGATCTTATTGAAACCAAAAGCTATCAGGCTGTGTCCTGATAAATGCTATATTCATTCAATGCTTTTACATTAATTAAGTCTAACGTGTTGACTTGCATGTTTAATGTTAAGTTGAAAATAAGTGCTTTATTGGACTGAGTCCCAGAAATCTGCCTCCTTGAAAGATTCCACAGACATTCATCAGCAAAAGTTCACTGCTAGTACAGAAGTTGCCTATATTTTGCAGTGAAACTCTGCTTTGTCCTTGACCTAGTATATTCTGCTTCACCTTTTGGAAACTTTCCCAAAATAATTTTTTTCAGTTATTTCTCAGAAAATATTGCCTTAAATGTCCTACCACTCAATTCTTTTTATTGGAAACTCTAGCTAGTTATAGATGACATCTCACTTTTGCTCTTTCAAGTTTTAAACTATTAATTCCTTTCCCATTCATTATAGTACTTTAAACAAATATTTAAAACTTTTGTCTTTTAATTTAGTGTTTAGTATTTAACATAATTTTCCTTCACACATATTCACTTTTACTTATAATAGTCCCTTCTGCATTGTGTATAATATCTTCACTCTCATTGTCTCTTTGGGAGCAGTACATTTTTTTAATGTCTGATACCAAGATTTTTCCAGTCTAATCTTCAGGGTCAGAAATAGTGCAGAGAAGTCTCTTGTTCTGGCAGATTTTATAGCTCACCTGCCTGATAGAATATAGAGTATTTCTCCCTACAGATCTAACTGATATATGTTAGGAGAAAACAGGGGCTAACCTAAGGATGTTCTTTCTCATTACTGCTGATACGTTTGGAACTACACAAGGAATAATGCGCCTGGTAAATCTAAAGACTAATATAGTTTGTGCTTTCAATGAGATATAGTGAAGTAACAAATCAACTTTTTAGGGTTAGAAGCCTCTTGAGCTTTCTTTTTTTAATCAGACTATTGATTTTCTCGCAACATTCATTGTCTAAAACTTGATCACTGCCACTTTTCACCTTCATACAACAGGATGTACTGCAGCCTGAATAAAATATCTTGAAGTTCACAGAACTTCGCAAAAAAAATAGAAATCTTAAACTTTTCCTTTTTTGTCAGCAAAAAACACTCCTGTAAAAGAAGGGAAAATATTGTTGCAAAATATTTGTTGTATTTTACCACTTCATCCTGTAAATACATTCATTAAGCTGTTTAGTCACGTTGTGACAGGTATGCAAATGTTACAAGGCATACTTTATCAAGGCTCAAGCTAGCAGTGATGAACAGAGCTTTTATGGGATGATATGCAAAAGTTCTCATGCATACCATGTTTCCCCTATGAGAGTAGAAAATTTACGAAAAGTAATCAGTATCAACAAAGCCTTCTCTCCTCTGTAGAGCAACACAGTTTGAGTCCTTATAAAAGGATTTAATGCAAAATACTTTAAAACAACAGTACATAATTTAGTGGCAAAGTAAATATTTTTAAATAAATAAATACCTCTCTCACTCTCTGCCACTCTCTGCAATCAGACCCTCCATAGTTTGGTCCAGTTTTCTATTTTGCCTTTGTTGGCTCATGATATTTTTCTGATGTTCTGATATTAACCTGAAGCCTCTTGTATACTATCATAAAAACAAAACTGCTTCTTTATTAAACCGTGATGATAAAGAAGCCAACCCTGCAAAAGCGTTTTAAACCCTGTACTGTACAGATGGTTTAACAGGTTTTTTTATGGCTGTTATTTAGTTCCAAAGTCCCACAAGAAATGCTGCTTTTAGCTTTTCTTTAAAGCCAAAAGATGCACCTCAAAATATTTAGAATTTATTTCAACTTAATGGAAAAAGGAAAGAAAAACATACGTTTATAAGAAACTCTCAAATCCTGCAATGACTCTAGAAAGTTCTCCTTTCTGTACACGATGCCTTTTCTGGTAATATTATTTCCTTCAGATCTGCTTTACTGGATAAAAGAGCAGTCATAAACAATGGTATGAAGCAGAGGATACTAGGGAGAAGAAAGGGATTTTTTTGTCCCTATGGAAGTCTTACACCAGCAGCTAATTTTCACTTGCAAAACCAAGAATCTCTCCGAGAAAGAAAGAAAAAAGAGCCTGAGGCAAAAAGAAGGAACTATTATTGTAAAATTTTAAAATATGTATGCAATCAGAGGGAAGTTTGAGATTAAACATGCTATTGATATGCTGCTGTAGCTGAGATTAGATTGGTGCAATCACTTGGTCTGAAAGCAAGTTATTAGTTAGGCAATGAAATCAAAGGACTGAGATTTTCTGGAAATTAATAACTGGTTGGTATGATCCAATGACCATCAAAGTAGTAAAAAGCAAATTCAGATAGTTATCAGCCCTCCAGATATTTCTTGCATTAGTGTTACCATGTTCTAAGATGAAAAATAGAAATTATTTTCCTGTTGACATTTCTCATATATTTTGTAAAAACAGTCGATGAAACTTTGTAATAATTCTGTGGGTCTGAAAAAAATATTTCATGTTTCAGATCAAGAAACAAGTGCATTTAAATGTCAGTTTTTGAGGGTTTGTTTCAGGGAGTCTGATCTTATATGTATAGATGGAAACTGAAGATGATACAGGAAGTGTGTGTAAGGATATTAGTATATCCCAAGATATACTAATTAGTATATCCCAAGACTCATATTTGTGGTTTGTTTGGAGGTTGTTTTTTTTTTTTTACTTAGAGTTTCAGATTACATAATTCAGTTCTCTCAGGATCTTTTTTAATTAACTGCTGCTCTAGAAATTAATTAAATGTTACCTATATGACCTTGGAGCATCTTAGTAACTATATAGCACCAAGGAGTATGGATGTAGAATGAAATTGAATTGAATAGATATCATGAGTTAGGATAATTCAGATAAGTACTGACATGTTAGAGCCATTGTAACCATAAGTTTATAAGAAAAAATCTTTGGTACATAAAAATAGATATTTACATTTCTTTTGGTACATCAGTTGCGCACCTTTATTATGAAGCAATGGAGAATCAGTGCATGGTAATGAGATTCCTAGAAGACAGAAAGTGCCAATTTATACAGGGAAAAGAGGAAGATGAAAGGGAGGTATAGTCTATTGAAAAAAATTCACATGTTTTAAAACAAAGAATGTAGAAGGACTGTCAGCCTGCACTGATCAGCATAGACAGATAGAAATTAATTATATTTTGTTTCAGAAGCTGCCTCTGCAAACTTGGTCAATTTTAAAAAGCACATTAGAAGATTTTTCAAACTGGCTTTCCAATTACCTTGGATGGCAGGCAAAGTGCTTTGAAATGGAATTTGTTTTAAATTGGTAAATGCAACCAATTCTCACTGACATTATTTTTCTAATTCATAACATGGTGCTACTGGTCAATGTAATTCTAAGAGGTACACCAAAAGAAGCGTTCTTTCAAACCCCAGCAAGATGAGGGTATCAGGGAAAAACTGCAAAATGTTATTATTTAAGGCAGACTGGATGAAGTAGAAAAGATGAAAGGGCTTGCCCAAGAGGAAAACAACTTTGCTTGCAAAATTATATATGAGCCCTTCCAAGCAACACTATAGTGTGCCTGAAAAATATACAATTCTGACAGCTTGCTGGAAAGTTATATAGGTACCCTTCTAAAATGAAACAAAATGCTTCTCCTTCAGTCATTTTGATAATTTTTGACTGAATTTTTAATTCTTAGTAGGTTTATATTTTCAAAGCTCCCTAAATGCAACAACACTGATTCCTTGAAATTAATGGTATTCCCTGAGAGTAGACTCCATAGAAAAACTCATCAAATACAAGGAATCGTCAAGAGAAATTCCTTCAACAAAGTTTTAAGACAACTTAAAAGTAACAGAGGAAGAGATAGCAGCCAGTTCTTTTTACTTGACAGATTTTAATTACTATCTTTTTAAAAATATATATGGTGCAATTTGTTGTTAAGTTGTGTTGCTACCACTGCCACCTCTTCCTCAGCCGAAAGGGCAGTGGGAAGAGGAGATCTATCATATTTGTGTTATTTTCGATGCATATTTTGCATACTCTAGCTGTTAGAATAAACCATGTTATAATATAAATTTCATAAGGTTATTTTTTAAGAAGCAAAAAATTGAAACAGATCGTATCAGAGTATTGCACTCATTAAGTAGCTGCCAATATGTTTCAACTCTTCCCACTTTGATGCCAAATAGGCTGTCCACATTAAAAAAAAATAAAGTTATGGGTTAGGGAGTATAATAAAAATGTTTAATGCTGGCATCACAACCTATATTAATTCTCCATTGCTTTATTAGGCAAAAGAAGGTACCTCTCCAGCTGGCATTTATCAACACCAATTTTTCTTCATTGTTAACAAGTGTGCAATTGCTACATAATTGAAGGCAGGAACACATTAAAAAAAAATCCAAAACCATATATTATGTATTTTTGGTGATACTTTGATAAACGAGATCAACAAGAACATTGTAAGAATGAGCCTTCATTCATTCCCTGAAAAAATATCATCCACCATCCACAATGTATGCTTACTTGAGTTGTAAAGAAAAGCAGACTCTGGGGTGATACTGCTAGTTTTGCTTTAATGTTCCATATACTGAAAAATAACAACTACTCATTCAAAGAGACACTATAGCAGGAAAAAACCAGAGCACCACCAGTAACCTCAAGCTTTCAGAAATCACCAGTAAGTTTTCAAATTTTTGGGAATTGCAAAACCTTATAAAAACCATGTAATGGTTTTAGGCCCATCTGTGTTATGCATATACACATTAAAATTTCTCAGGAGTTGTAAGTTTTACATAATATGCACAATATTTATTCTGCTTGGTGTTTGCCCATTACCTCTTGGACTCCACTAGTTCTTTCTCTTTTTCTGAAGAAAGCAGTATAACTTTTGCATTCTCCCTCTCTCTTTCAGCCATGCCCATATGTAGCAGTTACTCACAGTTTCCTTCCACATGGGCTTCACTTGGGCACTCTGCTTTGTCTTTTGCCCTTGCCCTCACTCCCTATACCTGTCATACGTTGCACTTTCTGACTTTCTCCCTGAAGTGGGCAGCTTCATAACAGTATAATGTTTGCACCAAACTCTTAATGTCTGGTTACCAGCAGTAAAGTACCCTTATTAATTTCTTGACATAATCAAACTTTAATTAATGTATTCTCTTAAATTAAATATGGAAACGTGGAAGAATATCTGGTGACAAAAGAACAGTGAGATTTAACAGGCCTTATTTCATGCCTTATAAATAAAATTTCAGGAAAATGCAATCATTTTTCATGTCTCTGTCCTATAATAATACCTTACAATATTAAACGTAGTTATGTTATCAACACTGATTTATGTTTATGAACAATGTTATATAGCAAAAAATACAACTAAGGAACACACATTCTGCAGTTCACTTAATGTTTAAGTATAGGAGAATCTAGATTTCAGTCTTGTCCATGATAATCTATAGATCCTTCCACAGTGAGATAAAACCAGCCCCTTCATTTGTTGATTTTGTAATTTTTTGCAAGGTGGCAACTAATGCCAAGTGAAAATTGAAACTAGTGAGAGTTGCTCAACCTCAGTTTTTTCACAGTACTCCTGGAGTTACAGAAGCTAGCAAATATTTTAATTTCAAATTTCACAAAGAAAATATAGTGAGTGTCTGGAAAACCAGATGCAGTTTGTAATGGGACTGTCCAGAGAGCAGGTGCCACCAAATATACTAAGAAAAAAAGCCCCAAGAATAATTGACAATGAGATAGTTCATACTTATATACAGTTACCTTTGCAGCTAACAAAGGAAATTTAAGAAATGTTTCACACTGAATGTAATATAATAAATATATCATTTAATTCAACCTAGGTAGTATTTTCTAAATAAAAATTAAAAAAAATAAATAGTTACAGAAATTTAACTTACAAAAATTTGAAAACACATAATTGTTTTATTAAATAAGGCTCATTAAAATAGTAATTCATAATACTAACTACAAGTTCAGAGCTAAATAAATAAGACACCTTGTGACAAGCAAATCAGGTTTACAGTTTCATCTTTCCACATTTGAACATAATTACTTTACATTTATACAGTCAGTTAAAGGCAGTTTTTGCATCTAGGGATTAGCAATCTTGACTTTACCTAAAGAACATCATTATATTTCTTTAACATGTCTGTTTAATTGTGATTTGCAAGCACAAGGATGTGTCAGTATTCTGATAAAAACTAAAATTAGCTTTTCTTTTTGTCCTGTTTTGATTTTAGCTGGTACTACTTGCTCTTTGGAAGGCAGCATAGACTACTTAATAAAGAACCAGGCCAATCACAGACCAGAATCTTGATCAGTAATTTAATTTGTCTTATCGTCTTCAAGTATGCAAGATGATGAAATGCATATTTTTACTGCATTACAGTACAAACATCAAAGATTTTTTGAAATTCCAAGTGCAATATTAGAAACAATTACATAGTCCTGTACCTTATATAATTGTCTAACATAAAATGACTTGGGAACATATTTAGAAAGAAAAAGTCATCCAAGTCAGGGAATTGTTTGTCAAATGTCTAAGAGGAATCCTTATCACAGTAAGTATTTCAGCCATGGTAAGATGTTTTTCTATATATTTCATCCTAATTTATGCAGTAATTAATTCAGGAAGGTCCTAAATCCCATATTATGCAGGAGAAAAATCAGATGATCTTAATATCTCTCTCTGGCTTTCAGAATACATTATCTAATTAACAGTTATCCTGAAGCTGTGAAGAGTCTAAACACTTGTTTCCCTTAACAGCAGTTATACTAATTTCCCTTTTGAGTGCACATTTGGTTTTTCAAGTAGTTTTATTACAAGCATAGATATCTAAAATGCACACTAGGGTTAATCTGTCCTCATACTTGCAAAGGATTAGTTTGAGATTGCACAAGCCTAGGCAAAACAATTACTTGCTTCTACAACAGATATAATGACAACAGCAATTGTAGCAGCTGCTAGGTGTATTTCAGAAAAAGCAAAAGTTAGATTCATGAAAAAATAAGTAACCTTTTCTGATGCTAACATTATCTCCTTTAACACCAACATTATTTCAAGACATATTTCACCTTTCCTAAACGAGTCCTCTTTGTTTTCATGAAATCATTCCTCTCTTGGTAGCCTTAGACTTAAAAGAAAGTCATACATAACAAAGTAATGATGCAGGTTTTTTTTTAATTTTATTATTTATACTCAGATCATTTTAGTGACCTAATTTAGTCTCAATTGATTTCAACATATTTTTCTGATTGCTGGGCAGCATAATGTTCTCCAAAGACTGCAGCCATTTGATGGGAGAACCTGCTCCACCATGGAGACTGATGTTCTCTTCTGTTTCTCATTTTTCACTCTCTTCCTAGTTCTTCCTTTCTCTCTAGTTATTTATGTATTTCAATTTTGATAATTTCAATAATTTCCATAATTTCATTTTCAATCTCTTTATTGTTTTCTCTCCTCTTTCTCTCTGTGTGTCCTGATTCCCTCTCCCTTTGTGTTTTCTGTGATTTAAAAATAGGTTTTCCAGAGGCACCACAGATTCTGACTCAGCTTTGGTCTGCTGCTGAGTTGTCAGAGTTGTCTGGAGTTGGCCATCCAGAGCTGGTGGCACCCCCTTGGTGGAAAGGAAAGGAAAGGAAAGGAAAGGAAAGGAAAGGAAAGGAAAGGAAAGGAAAGGAAAGGAAAGGAAAGGAAAGGAAAGGAAAGGAAAGGAAAGGAAAGGAAAGGAAAGGAAAGGAAAGGAAAGGAAAGGAAAGGAAAGGAAAGGAAAGGAAAGGAAAGGAAAGGAAAGGAAAGGAAAGGAAAGGAAAGGAAAGGAAAGGAAAGGAAAGGAAAGGAAAGGAAAGGAAAGGAAAGGAAAGGAAAGGAAAGGAAAGGAAAGGAAAGGAAAGGAAAGGAAAGGAAAGGAAAGGAAAGGAAAGGAAAGGAAAGGAAAGGAAAGGAAAGGAAAGGAAAGGAAAGGAAAGGAAAGGAAAGGGATCTAACATTCATAGGTTGTAAAGTCAAAAGGACTGTAATCAAGGGAAGAAAAGAGCATAGGAAATTAATTGTAACAGAGACAGAAAAAGAGCAAGATTGTAAAATTCTGTGTATCATTTGAACAGAAGATATTTTTCTTGTTCTGAGGGATTGACTCTTTTCAAGGTTTGATAGCCTTTTAGAGAGATATATTATAGGCTAAGCTTGGTACATTGTGGATTATTGAAAAGCAATTGATGCTCTGATAATGAAATTCTATTTCAAATATCTTTTTCAAATGAAGAATCACTGAAAAATAGCATTATAAATGGAAGTCTACAATTCCACATCTTCAGTTGGTTTAAGTAAGCTTTGAAAAAGTAATAATTTGCCACATGTATTTAATATACAGGAAATGCCAAACTGTAACCATAAGCATGCCCTTGTATTTTTAATTCCAGTTACAAATATTTAAACAAATTATGAAAATCTTTCCAAACCAGAGTTTTTGCAGTTAGACACATTGACATTTTTCAAATTACTCAAATTTCAGAGATTAATACAACTGAACAGAACCAGCTGTTTTTTCCATAACTTTAAGGAAAGTTGTGTTCACTCTATTTGATAAAAAAATTTCAGCAAAGGAAAAAAATTCCTTTGCAGTAGGCTGAAACATCCAGACTTCATTGTAGAGAAAAGGATGGTAATAGAGCAGTCGAATACAGTCCTTCCTCACTTGTGGTTTTTTAAAAAAGAAAACAAGATTTTTTTCTCACTGTCTGTCAAGCAGAAGCGTAATACTTGTTTGCATAGTTCATGTTTATGTAGTGAATGTTCAAAGTAGTCATATTCGTGAAGAAATGTTTCCATTCCAACCTTGTGTTGAGTATCTCTTTCTGGGAAAAAAATTAACAACACAGAGACGCTTCTGTTCTTTTTAGTTTTGTGAAGTTTTTTATTCAGGCTACACTTTGAAAACTATCAGTTATTATGACATCAAAAATTAAAGGGAAACTCTATGTGTCTGTAGAAATCTAACACAACTGAAAAAAAATTGTTTTCTAACAGCCATTAGAAGATATTCAGGCAGGATTTTTTTCTAGGCAAAGCAGTGTATAAAAATTAACTTGAAAAATTATGAAAAAAAAGCATTTTATGCAGAGATATAAAAATGATATTAAAATTGTTACTTGAAAAATCTCGTGTTCTTTCTGCATTCAACGGCTTGCTCATTTGCTCAATGTTCTTTTGGCAGTCTGATAGAAGGTGCATTGTAGCCAATGAGGTGTTTTTCCACAAGTTTCTAATGATACTTCAGAGAAGAACTTCTAGAAAATCATTAGATACAGAAAATGTTGAAAATGAGATGGAGGGTGTGTATTTAATTCATAAATATAAAAGCTATGTACCTAGAGAGAAACACTTGTTACCATTTTTACTAACAGCATCACAAATTGTTTTAATGTAGAAAAGAAGCAATAAATTAACCCAGCCCTCATAAGTGTTCAGTAATTTATCCTGATACAACATTGCTGAGATAAAAATCAGACAGCATACAGAGTTGCATCTGTGACATTTTTGAACTTTATTTTCAGTGTTAAACGAGAGTTTGTCCATCAGAATTCAACTAGTATTCAATGTAATTTTTCTTTTTGGAAGGTTGTTTTTATGAAGGTTGGGTCTGTTCTATAATCCTTGAGTGAGATAACAGGGCCTGGATGCTGAAGGACAAGGAGTGAGAAAAGGTTGTGGTGCACAGCTGAAGTTATAACTGTATGTTATGGTGTTTCTAAACAGATATAAATCATACATTGAAGTGTCACCAAATGAGTAACTCACATGCTTTTCATATCCAGTCAAACTTGAAGAGAATGAAATATGTTTGCTAGTATCAACTCGCCCCAGTAGACAGTAATCCACATCACAAGAAACACTTAATTGAGTCCATTTGGCAGTTGCTGCTCAGCAGGGGCCTTGTAATGAAATAACATGTAATAACATACCTCTCATCCCTAGAGACAGTGTCCCTGCAGGTCAAGGTTGAGGTCATTTCAAGGGCAAGGTCAGGTAGCTTATGTTGTGGCTGCTATTGCCACATCAAATTACATCTCTTTTTTTTCTTTTAATGGAAAAAAATTAATTTTACAGACTTTATTCTAGATTTTAACTCTGTTAAACGTGTTTGTTATGTCTCCCAGCAAAATCTCTGTCATGTTACAGCATATTAGCACTCAAAATTAATACTTCATACATGTTATTTACTAAACTAATCTTAATGGATGAGTCTTTGATTTTTAGTAAATTACTACACAAAATACTTTTCCAGTTACCAAAGAGTATAGTTACAAACCAAGAAAACAAGAGTATGTAGATGATATTAAATACCTTACCAGAATTGTTGATCAACTTGAGGAGCTACAAAGAAAAGATAATGAAAGAAAATTAAGCTTACACTCCCACTCTATGACACTACTGTACAACAATAAAATATTGTTACATAACTATAATTAGGGATGTAAAACGGTTTTATTGTTGGCTTTAATGAAGCAAAATTGAAATACATCAACAAATTATCAACAGCTTACAAATTAAAGAAGGACCATATCATTATTTCTATTCAATATAACTTTTCTTAAAATCAGAGTTTAGAGTAAAGGACGCAATTAATGATCTCTTACTGAGCTACTTGGCAAAATTATGCCTTGATTACTTGACTTGTGGGCTAAGGAAGAGTAGACAACAAAAGTGTAACTTTTGGTTTAATAGTTTTGTTGATAGTTAGGTAAAGAATTAAAATTCCCATCTCCACTTCTGAATTGTTTTTTGTTTTCTTGTTTAATCCAATAATGTTATAATGCAGAGCCTGTACACATTTCCAAAGACCTTGATCTAGAAGTTTAGAAGCCTTTTCCCAGATTACTCTTAAGCATAAGGAAAGAGTCAGGCTACCTTTTGGGCCTTGTGTTGTGTGTTACTGACTGACCAAAACCATCAGATTACATTACAGAAATATGGAAATACCTAAGATTTCCTACTGCTCATTTCGAGATGGTGTAGTAGAGAACTAAACACCTCACCTATGGGACTTGATTTTCTGAGGGAGTCCTTATCTTTCCAATGTGTACTGACAGGAAAGTAACTAGAGTCAGGCAGCCTTCAGCTTTTCAGAATGCTCTTTCTTTTTCTTCATTGTCTATAGAGAACTTTGGCAGCTACATAAGGTGGTCTGGATTGTCTGCTGCTCTGAAAATGGGCTTCTACATTAGCTGTGAGGAAATGCCTCAAGGAGGTATTTCCAGTAAGAAGATCACCTTCTACCCTTACTTTCCAGGCATAATATTCTAGTTCTAACAGATATCCCAAAATTAATTACTTATTTTTAACACATAGCAGGGAGCTGATTTTATTAACCTCTAAACGAACTCAGACAGTGCAGCCAGAAGCCTTAAATTCTTCATCAGATTGCCTTGTTCGTTTGCAAAGTAAGCATCTGCATTCTGCTCCTCTGTCAGCCATGATTTCAGAAATAAATTATTTTATAGTAAATGCAGGGAACAGTATATGTGTACTGTTGTGTACCAGATGTGGTACATACTATATGTGTATCAGATGACTGAATGTGACAAGATTTTGGTGAGCAACAATGATAGTTCACTCAAGGAGAACTGCTCAAGGAAATTACACAAAGAAGGACCAGCAGTTATTTTCAGAAGGTAAAACCTATTGCTAGAAAGAAAAAAATAGATCCAAGTTTGGTTTTGTTACGTTTGGATTTATTTTGTTTGCAAAATAAAGTAACTTAGCAAGTTGTCCCTTTTTTCAGAATGTAATAAAAATGTAAATCGTTTGGATTATATTGTGCATGATTTAGAAGAGCAAATCTGAATAAAAAGACATCTTCAGAGAAAAATGAATTTAAGTAAAAAATTTAGTGCATCTGAACAGAAATGAAAAAGAGAGAAAATATATACTGGGCTGTCAATCAGACTCCTGGACTACACCAAATATTTTCTTGTACTATTAGCATTCAAGATGGATGAAAGGAGAAACATTAGTTTTCAAAAGCATTTGGGAAAATCAATCTCTAAAAAAATACCATCCTCCACCCCCCAACAGACATTTTGAAAATACACTTTCTTCTTCACCATTTGGTTTGCAGGACTGTGTAGATTTAAGTGGCCAGCAAGGTTAGGGTTAATAAGAGAGAAGATCACTGTTCCCTCCATCTAAGTAAAAATGGGTAACCATAGCCTAATTCTACCTTAGGATATAACTCTGATTACATCTCAATTTATAGAAATAATTAAATCAAATTAGATCATGGAAAGTTTAATTAACCAGGCATAGTTTTGAATTAAAGTCCATTTTCTATGGAAATTGGAAAAGGCCTAAGTAATTCAGTACTCATTATATCATGATTTAGCGTCAAGCATCATGGGGGGCTGTAAGTCAGAGTATATGAAAAAAAGCAAAGAGGACATCAACTCTCCTAGATTTTGGACAGTATTTGGATGTCTTACCTCCTCGAAAAAAATAAACAGGTTTTGAATGTTCAAGAGAGTTTAGCAGGCTAGCTGTGAACAAGAAAAAAGTTCATTTGGACCATTAACTAGACTCACAATTTCATGTCATTGTTCTTTGACATGCCTCCACCATAAAAAATGTTAAATGTAATTCTTGCTTTTATATATTTTTGAAATATGCACATAATCTACTACTAATGTGAAAGGGACCATTATGAAATATTTCACCCAGTGCAACAGTGTCTAATTATAATTAATTCTATTAACATTCATTATGACAAATTAATTTGTATTAATGTGGATGTAATCTCATTATTTGATCAGAATTTGAATCAAATTAGTTTCCACCTACTATAAAGAGTTATTTATTTTACAAAGAATCTCCTTTGCTTTTGAGGTACTCTTGAACGTAATTACAACCCTGTGTATTATAGAATCTGTAAACTAGCAAAACTATTATCTGTAATAAGCTTCCTGATCCAGCACTACCTCAATTATGCAAGTTCCAGTACTCTGTGAGACTCTGGGCTCCCTTACTACTGAGTCTGAATAGACTTTTCACACAGGAATCCATTCAATATTAGTAACAAGGGTAAAATTATTTTTTAAATCTTGTCCAAAATCCTTTTTTGTTCAGCCAGAAAATCTAAAGATGTCATGTATAAATTTTAAATCTCTAGGTGTGGTGTTTCCATCAAAGATTTTTTATTTATCTACATGTGTTTAGAAGGACTTATTTTAATGGAAACATATACATTAGAGATGTTAAGGATGAGGTTTTGTAATGCATTTATGAAAACATGTTGAAAGAGATGAGGCACAGACTTTACCACTTTGGCTTTTGTTCAGCAGTGCTCTAGGAATCAAAGAGTTTCACTGAAATCAATAGTACCTATTACAGATGAAGGCACAGCTCACCATGAGTAAGGGTCTGGCTACTAGGAAAGTAATATTGAAATTGCTTTCATTTTAATGACTGAGAAACTCTAAAACATCCATCCATGCTTTTGGGTGAAATGAGTAATGCCCACTAAAGTTACAAGATTTATGAGGGATGTCCAATTCAATTTCATTACAAAAAAAAAAATTAAAAATTTGTTCCCTGCCTTTAAAATGAAAACCATATGCAAGGAACAGTGTTTTCCTAAATGGATGCAGGTACTGAGAAAAAAAATCTTTAAATAAGAATTGTTGTTTATTATTTGCCCATCATATTTATAGAATTAGTTAGCAGGATCTGCCTTCATGATACTTGCTAGGGATTGTTTTAAGAAAGTTCTAGTCAGTATTTCATAAATTAAACAGCTTTTTTGATCCTTCAGACACATAAGTGACCTTAGATAATTGTGCTAAAAATGCTCTAACTCAAGTCCCATATCAGCCTCTCCATATCTAGAAGGAGATGCCGGCTCCTTTCCCAGGACAAATCTTAGTGCTCAGCTAATACCGGAGAGATAACACACTGACAAGCTCTATTGCATAATTTCTGGATTGACCATGATATGACATTGTTCTCATAGCTTCAGGTATGAGAAGTGTGAAAAGTCCTTCCCAAATTTCTGACTGTTTTAAAAATAATTTAAAGCCATATGTTGCCACCTCTACCCTAAATTGAGCAATTTGATGTGTAGTCAACCTAAAATGCACATCTAGAGTTGAGTTGAAAATGTGGCTTTACTTCCTAGGGTATTGAAGTTTGAATGTACAATTCAGGTAGCACATTCAAGCAACTGAAAAGCTTATATCTAGCAGACATATAATATATAATACATATGCTAGATCTAGACCACAAGTAGTGGGAAAAATACTTAACTAATAAATTATTCAGTAAGGCTTTTATCCACCTTTTCCTACTTAAAAATTGAAAAACAAAACAGGTACAAGGATTTGCTTTATGTGAAATTATGATTTTTTTTCATAACAAAAAATTCTGAACACTTTTTCTGGTTGCATTTTCCCAGAGCTCAAAGAAGAGTGGAATAATTTTTTAAAACACATAGAGTTTTCTTTTTTTCAGCATAAGAGATTGTATTTACAATGATCTAATAATATTGTCCCAAATTTCAATGATAAATCTGCCTTCAACATAAAAACTGAACCTACATTAACATTAACCCTAAAATAAATTTCTTAACTGCACTTGGCATATTTGAATTTCCATTTAGAATAAATTCACCTTGGGATTTTTATTCCAGTGTCTGCTATTTTTTGATTATATACATTTCTGGTCTTTACTGTTGCAACAAATTGTCCCCCAACAAATGGATTGATAAGTTTAACTCAATTCCACTTTCATTTTTGTCATTAACTTTTTAGCAACTTATCAAAACAATCTGAAGATCATACCAGCCAAATCATCAAGTCAAAAGATTTCACCCAATGTGATTTGAAGCTAAACTGTCAAGATAGGCACTTATCTTAAATTTGAAGAAGTGTCCTTCATATTTGCCTGGCAATATCAGCTGAAAGAAATATTTTGTAAAAATATTTTGCAAACAAAAAGATGTTCTGGAATATTTTGCACATCTTGAAAGAACAATTCAGTACATGGACACAAATTTTCAGATAAGTTGGAATAGAAGAATTTAACAAAGTTTTCCATACTGTGTTGTGAAAAATCAATAGGTCTTTGGAGTTCAAATAGAGGCCCAATGCAAGGCCATGTTTTAGAATGGCATTTATTAGACTTTTGAAATACCTGGTAGGTTGTGTATGAGTTTAAATGCCTTAGACATTCTCAGAAGTTTTCAGCACATCTGCATTTTTTATCTCAATGGGTACAATTGCAATTATGACCACAGACACACATCTTAGCAGAAGGGCCTCACTAAATTCCATGGTGGAAAAAAGAAACATGTGCATTGTCCCCTGGAAATGATTTAAACTGATCCTGAATAATGCAAAATTTATTGATTTGTACCAAAATTTTGCATCTACCTGTTCATGCACAGATTATAAAATGCACTAAAAGGTAGAAATTATCTAAAAACTTTTCGTTCATTGAATTAAACAATTTCTATTTACATGACATATATGATATTAGACAAATGTCCAAGACTTAACTTTGCAGAATTTAAATGCATGAATTGTAACCCACAGAAAGCAAAATGTAATTCTTCCATCCTGGATTTCACTCTTAAAATTGAAGCATTAATCTCAGCAACACCTAAGGGATCTAGGGAGAGAATTTCTATTATAGTTCAGTGGGTTTTGTGTCCATAACCTCTTTAGCCTAATTTAAAATCTCAGTTAAAGATTAACCTCAGAATGAAATGTATCTTTTGCATATCTGGACAGGTCAAGACCTCTGCTGGAATGGAAGCTGAGCTCCCTTGTATGTTGTATGTCAGGCTTAGACCTATCTGTATGGAAGTAGTCAAAATATGTGCAAGATGCTAAACTACAACATAGCACTCATTAGTTAAAAAACCTACAACAACAAATCTTTATAGACTGAAAATCAGAAGCAATTTCATTGTAAGTGTTTGGGGACATTTTTATAATCTTCATGAATACAATAGAGACCTAAGTAATTGTAATTTTGTTTTATTTTCCTATTATTTTATAATTAAGATACTAGAAAAACTCAGAGCTGAATTTTGAAATTCGGGAAACTCTTTCACACAGTGATTGCCCGCTGCTTTAACATTCAGTGCCATTAAGAGTGGATTAGACAGAGTTGCCAGCCTGAGCTGTTTTAAACAAATGGAAAATCATTAACAATAATCTTTTGAATCTTTACGCACAGGGCAACAACTGCTGGAAGGAAACAAGACCAGAAGAGGACCTGTAGAGATCTGGGTAAGCAGACACTGCTAGATTAATGACTGGCATTGTCAGAACTGAGTGATGGGGAGCTGCAGCAGCTTCATAGGCTCACCCCTACTAGTGGGTGTTGCCATGGGTACCAGCTCAGAGGTGTCACATTAAAAAAAAAAGGGGAAAAGGGAGAGACAGATGAACAGCAAAAGGGAATAAGGAATACACACCCCATAACAATATAAAGAGACATTCTATGTACACAACAAAAATGGGGTATGTTAGGATACAGTAGAATGTGGGAAAAAAAAGGAAAAACCAATAATGGTTGAATTCTCAATAAAACCCTCTGAATAGCATGACCTAATTTATATACCTATGATTGCACATTTTTATTTATTGTTTAAAGTCCAGGCAATGATAGAAAACACTCTTATTAATCACACATTGTCTGACAACGAAAAAAGAGTTATTTGCGGCATGCAATCACTATTCATAAATTTATTGTTATTTAGGGCCACGTGTAGTCTATAAAAAATAAACTTAATAAATTATTGTCATTTAAAATCACAATTAGGTCCCAATTCAGCAAGTGACATCAACATCCCTAACCAACCCCAGCATGAGCAGTCGTCCTTTAAATTAGATAGACTGCTTAAACACTTGGTGATTTGTGTCTTATCAAAAATAATCTTCTGAGATAGCACAGGAATTGTTTTTTAATAACCTAGCCAGGAGGTGAATACCAACCATGAGGCATGAAACACCTTTGGCTAAAAGGAATGGTCACAAGATAGGGAAGAAAAGTTAAAAAACCCTGCAAAAACTCTCATACAAATAAGCAACCCATGTTTACTGGTTTGGCTTGTATTTCAGTCAGATAGATATAAATGAAGTCTTTATTGCTTCAGATCTGTTGAAAGTTTGCATAATGTCCATGTTCAGTAAAATAATTATGGTGTTTTTTCATATTAAGAAGTTTCAGTATGTGACAAAACTTCATTTACAGCTGCCAAGAAATAAACGGATATCAATGAGTACATTTAGTACAGAATATATTAATGATGATTACTAAGTTACATAATAAAATATATGTATATTTATATATAAATATAATAATATAATATATAATTTATATATATATAAAAATATATAAAAAGTTGTGTGAATTCTGTTTTGATTAACTTCTGTAGCACTAAAATTTAATTAACAAAAAAAAGTGAACGTAGAAAATATTTGGTGTGATGGGAAATAAGGGAGTTTAGTCCTGATTTCTAGTGAGTTTGCTTATCTGTTTCTCATGCATAAAATTTTGGCAATGATCTAGCAAAATAATATTTGCTTTATATATTTTATATCTTTTATTTTTACGTGTTTCTTAAATATGTTTACATTTAGCTGAATAGGTTACGTGCTATATTACACTTTTCAGAAAGCACAGTGTGTCTTTTAACTATCTGATCCTCTAAACAATCTGTCAGTTAAACCTTGTAAAAAGAGGGGAACGGAAGTCAGAAAAAAATTATGTGCTAAGCAAGAAAGCGTGTAAGTCATATAGCTGTGTACTGCCAACTGCTTCCCTCTTCTTTTGGACATATTCAGTGAATGTCTGAGGTTTCAGACAAACAATTATTTACATTAAAGTTTACACTACATTACTGAGTACAAATGCATTTTAGCCCAATTTCGTAATTGTCTTGGGTGGGAAGTTTGTCATTTTGCAGGGGACACTAAACGTTTCTCTGGAATTTCCCCAGGAGGGAATTCCCTTATATTCATAAAAACCAGTATATAATAAATAATGTTATCAAACCAGACAGATTCAAGAGAAATTATTTGGCACAATGGGTGTCCCAAAGTTCATTTTCAGTATACTGACTCAAGTTCTGAGCAAATTGATGATGGTTAAATCTTACTATTTTTTGATTGCTCTTGGATGATATATCTGGAATAGTCTGCTGTCCTTTAGCTTCTAGTAAGTGAAATACAATGCCATTAATCTCTTTTCTTCAAAATCAACCTCTTTACTACAGTGAAATCAAATACAATATTCATTAACACTAATCCAGTCTTCTGTCTGAAGTAGTATTTCTTATTAGACAAACACCGAAGTGTATCAAAACAACTTTATGTGAACATCAATAAATTCTACTGTGCTGACTTATATGGAAATTATTCTTGTGATGTCTGTGTTATTGTGTTTTACAAATGAAAATATGACTTCTGTCTTCAGGGCTTTCAAATTTACTTTCCATGAAAATTAAAATCCCATTCTCTAAAAAGAAGCATACACACTGCACAGAAACAAGTAATGAAGATAGTGAAGATATGAACAAAGGGGAAAAAAGAAAGGTTTTAGCGCCCAAAGAAACCTACATATTTGAAGAAGAAACTTGACCTCTTAGTTGCCTCTTCGTTTTTCAAAAAAATTAAATTGAAATAACTAAAAGACTAATTTAAACTAAATCACAAGCTACTGTACTAATACCTATTGTGGAGTATGCTAAGCTATATTATATGCAGAATTGCCTAGACAGGTGTCTACTGTGAGTGATTACTCAGTAAGTACATATGACAGCTTTCTGTGACAGAATGTTTAACTCTAGTAGTCACAAGACCAAACAAAATTGTCTCCAAAAAATATTTTTTTAAATATAGATTACAAGGCCCTGGATATGTATCTGTTATTCACAAATGGGGTCATCTTTATCCTAAATCTTTTGTCAAATAATAAAAACACTTTCACTTTTTTGTTTTGTTTTGTTTTTAAAGAGAGATATTTGCTCATGGCTGAGCAAAATCACTTTGCTAAACAGCCCAAATTAGTCATTCTCTGAAAAACAATCTACACCTTTATGATCACATGGTATTTTCAACAATCACAGTAAAATGAGGATGATAACAGGCAAATCCCTCCGGCTACTGCATCTTCTCCTTCTCCTCCCTCCTAAACACAGAGACCATATGATGGAACACACAGAACCACAAATTACTGTAGTGCACAGTTCCTACTTAATAATGACATCCCATAAGTTAGCAAAAATCTGCCAACATCTGCAAGCTTCTCTGCAGTGTTGTGAGCCAAAGTTAAAAATCATGTGTGACAGTGCTGTGGAAAATACAATTGATTCCATTCTGATTGTGTCAGTTCCAAACACAGACAATATTGATGATGCTGTACAGTAATCTTATTGGACTTGGGCCCAACTGAACATTGGTCTTTGTCAACTCATTATTCCTCTATCAGAGGGATCTCACTAGATTGATCTTGCCAGAAGCTCTTGATGTGTCTCACAAATCACTGTTCTGCTGTTGGCAGGCAGATTCGAGTACTGCACAGTAATTGCTGGATTTTTTTCCTTTCCCCAGAAGGCAGTGACTACATACTGCAAGTCATTGTCATACGAGAGAATGTAACTGTCCTAACAAGATAACGTAGTTAACTGTGCAGTATCTGATTGTGCCAAAAAGATGTGGTCATATTTTATATGTTACTAAACGAGTAAAATTATTTCAAAGTTAAACTATTTTTTTCTTCATCCTTAACATCCCTTAAATAAATAGCCCAGGTTTTTATATTTTTAGTGTGAAAACTTGTTTGGATAAATTGTATTATTTTAAACTGCAATGCAAATGTGGGAAGATCTTAATTGGCCTCTTGCCATTTATGTATATAGAAACAAACCACACAAGTGTTTGCACAATCAATACTGCACTGCAAAACTTAGAAACAGACATTTGAGTATCTGACAAGAAGTGATTACATCTTGGAAACTTCTTTTATGCTTTTAGCCAGAGGAAATAAACTTGTTGGCTCCTAAACTCTTCACTTGTCCCTAAGAAAGATCCAAGAAGATTAAGGTTAGTTTTCGGCCTGGGTAAATGCTTTCCTTAAGATACTGTCAACATATCCTCTGGCTAGTCTTAGAAGAACACAAAGACAAAACCAAATTTAAACGCTTGATGCCCTGAGTCAGATAACCTGGATAATAGCAAGAGGCTGGACTGGAGTTACTCCAGGAAAGCTTAGGCTTTATGTTGGCTGAAAGAGACACTGGCAGCCAGCTTCATTCCCACAGTGCAAATGGGAAGAATAACAACCTTCGAACAGCTAAACTGAATTATTCAGCTCTGGCTTCTTGCTCCCTTTGTGGATGACTGCTTTTTTGGGAAGGTGCAGGGGCTGAGAAGTAGATGGAACACATTATGGCTGAGAAGGACTGTGATTCCTCATTAGTGGAATGATTACTCCATTGAATAAAGAAGGTTTGAATGACTTGTACCTTACATTGCCTAACTACCTTATCCCTTACTTTACCTAATACAAGGAAATGGAGCAAGGCCATTAGAAATGGGTATTGGTAAAACCCTTAAAAGATCAGATAAAATCTCATCTTTAAGTAATGCAAAGAACTCATTCCCTACTGAAATACTTAATCACTGCCAAATAGGTATGTAAAGGTCAAAATACAGGCAGAAATTATGCAGGTGATGAAGCTACGGGAACTATCAAAGGATACAAAGCCACAGTGATTCTTTTTATATGACAGAGCCAAAGTTACTTGTGTAAATAACAGAGAAATGTTTAAGAAAAGAAAAAATTAAATTATTCCACCTATAGCAGCATACAGAAGCAGCATAACATTATACTAAATTACAGAAGACCAAAATACAAGGTTCAAAGAAGAAAAAAGAGCAGTGTAAATGCAAGGCCTATGTTTCCCTCAGTTAGATGAAGACAAATAAATTGAAGATTTATGATTTATGTAATAAAGTTTCAACTCAGTAGCCCAGTTCATTTAAGAATGTACCTTTAATTGTTCAAAGAAACTGCCTATAAATATGAAATTTTTTTCCTAGTTTTCCTTGGAGGCTTAGTGATTTGCCTCATGTTTTTTATTTAAAATAGAAAGAAACTATTAAAGCACTCTTAAAAATAAAATTTGTACAAAACTAAACACAATAAAATAAACCAAAACATTTAAAAATCAAATTAAGTCTTTGAATAAAAGGAGAAATCATGTGACATCCAGGGACTGACTGCAGGACTATAAGTGGGTGACTTCTGGCAGAAATTAGCACATAGTTGTGCACATACCCAGAATAAGCATCATGCGCAAACTTTGTGTTGAATCTTTTCCCCTGACCTGTGTTTTGGCTGGTGTGTTGATACAAGAAATTCTAAATATAGCAGATCCAGCAGCAGGAAGATTCCAAACACAAATCAGAGTAAATGTAATTTTCATTTTAAATATAATGACAATACTGCCTATCTTAACTTTAGATAATCTTCAGATTACAGAATAGGCTTTTGTGGTAAATTCTGTAATGTGCTAGAATATACAAAGTGACACAGAGTCACCAGGCAGGTGCAAAGGAGAGCTGCTTTATTGCAATTTATAGTTAAATCATAACAAACATAATCCAACCAACCACTAAACACCACAATGTGAGCATGTAATTTTATATAACTTGTTTTTCTACCTCCAATTCAGCTGAGTCACTTTCCCATAGTCCTTTTCTGCTTAGCCAAAGTAGCAGGCCTGAGCCATGATTTTACAAGGGAAACAAGGCTCTTATTTTATAAGGCTTTACCTATATGCAACACTAGAAAATTTAAGACCCGCAGAGTAGAACTGGTGTCACCCAAAGTCCTCTGCATGTATCTCCTGGAGCTGGCCAACAGGAAAAGTCCAGGACCCTGATGCTCCTGCAACTGCCATGTTCTGCGAGTGTGCCTTTTTCAGCCTGGATGGAAAGACATATTCCATCTGCTTGGAATGCTCAGTCCAGGATATTTTTCACTACTTTTCCATGCTCTTTTAAATAGTATAACATAGACATTGATCATCAGCTATAATGAGGAAATGGTATTTTCTTTTAATACCATTGTCAAACAGTTTTGTTTCTGTGACTTAAAGTCCTCACTAAAGCTAATTTACCTAATTGTTACTGTGGTAATATTGAGTTTACTTAAATGCTTAATAGAACTTTAAGTGGAATATAACAAAAATATTTTACTCACCCTTTCATTTATCGTTCCTAGCTGGTTGGTTCCACTGCAAGTTTAGTGATTAGTGCAAGCTGAAGACTTCCCATTAATAATGAATCTGACCTGTTGTCTGGAATAAGTCAATAGATACTGGGCCTTGGAAACAGAGAAAGCAAAAAGGTGACCTACCATAGGACTTTTAGCTTCTTTCTTTGAGGGTGCTCACACATATTCCAGACTCTGTGCTCTGGGCTGCTTATACATTTTACATTATGCACATCTCTATCAAAAACTTCCTTGTGCAATATCATGCACTGAATATCAAACTGCCAGTGCTAATACTCACTGTAGTAGCAGAAGGGCTCTGAGTTGTCCAGCATCAAGAGAAGATTGTTTTCTCAGAAGGTGAGTTGTCTTCTCTGCTTTTTATCATGATATCATGCTGGTACAAAAACAATGTGAGGAAATAGAGACTCAATCTATCAATATTTACAATATCCTCATGGTAAACATTTTATATTAACTATTTATGAAAGGCCATAGTATGAAAATCAAGCTTTTATGGCAACTTAAATGCATGCTTTATTGTTCTATAATATTCAGCATAGGATTTTACTTGAAAATTCAAGTCGATCTGAACAATTGCACAGATGTCATTTTGAAAAAGAGACCATCTCAACCCATATATATATAGAGTAGCTACAAATTAAATTATTTGGGGAAGGAGAAAATAGACCTCAACTGTACCACCTTCTGAGAATTTATCCTTTAACATGTGAGGTAAAAAAATTATGATAGCTAGCAGCCTTATTAAGGTTCATGTACTCTGTAGAAGGCAACAGTTACAATCTAGCTAAACCACCTATCTGATTTAATTCAGACAAGGTTGAAACCCTAACGGGGGCATGACCCTCTCACTATGAATGATAAGGTGAAGACTCAGAGACAGGATCGTTACAAGAACATTGCTAAGCAGTTGAAAGTCTCCCTTACAGACAATAATCCAGCAATATTTATCTTTTGGTTCTAAGTATGTGTGCTAAATACTAATCACATAATAGCTAGCTACCACACTGGCATTTGAGCACTAGAAAGACTGATCAGATATTTGCACCCCTTGCTTCTTGCTTTGGCTAGATAATATTTTTTTTCTGATAAACATTACACACTACATATGGCAGAATTCTTGGTCAATGATTTTATTGTATTATCTTGGAGAAAAAAGGCCCCAAACTCAAAAGCAACAAAGAAAACCCCAAATTAACTGGAAAGTAGAGACTTGCTATATAAATGTAAGCAGCCTCTGCTGTGCTCTTCATATCTGTCTATCGCATGCTTTCTCTCTGGGGGTATACTACATAGGGACATACCAATTTCTGTAGTCAGATTAGCAGTATGCTTTATTCCTGTTCTATGTAATGATTAAAAATGAGCAGAATCCTCCATAATATTTCTTTGGTTTCTTAAACTGCACCTGAGTATCAAAGCACAAACCAGGAATAACTGGTAAGCAACCACAAGCACATTTATGTTTAGACAGGACAGTGGTTAAATTAACTACTATTTTGAGAATGCTAAGGTATTTAGTAATCAGACGTAGTTTTCAGCACTTCATTTTCTGTTATGGCAATAGACCAAGTACTTTGCTTTACATTAACATCCATCAATGCCCCTGTAAAATTCTAGGGGATTGAATTTTTAGAGCTGCTGAAAATCAATAGCTTTATTTGTAACTAGAAGAGCACTGGATTTCTGAAAATTAGGGTCCTGTATGCATTTGGCAATTCTGATTCATGTGTGGCTTAAAGGCAAGAGTTTCTGCATCTCTGTTTCGTATTTGTTGAATTTTACTTGTGTCAGAAAAAGGCTGACCAGCATCTCTCCTCCTTCACCGAGATCAGAGGCATCTGCACATTGTCTGTGTTGCTATCTCTCATGATTTAATCATGTGTCTCGTATTGGCTCATACTAACTGAAATGACTAGCTCTTTGAGACAGCATAGTACAGGAGAAAAACAACTTTCATCTTTGCTTAAATAAGATTCCAATCCCTACCCTTACTAAGAAAAGTGAGAATCATTATCAAGGTTACCCAAAATGCTTGAAAAATGAGATGGCAAATAGAAAAAACCTCAAATATTAGAATGAACTAATTTTTCAAGATAATCTCTTGATTTGGACCTAAACTTTGGTAATTGGGGTCAAATACATCATTACTAAAAGGGCTGACCTTTTAGTTATTACCTTCCAAAGAAATAATCTCAAGGTGAAAAAACCCTCTTTTTTAAGGCTAGGCACAGAATTATCACAGAGTATATTAATGGAACAAAAATGTAGGTAAAGTAACATGAAAATCACATTCACATTATTTGATAAGAAAACTATGTTTCTTCAATGTTAAATGCTCTTAGCATCAATGAGAACTGTTCTTATAAACTCTTGTATTATTAGTTTATCCAGCTGTGTCCCTAGCTGCAAGCATATAGTATTATTATAGGTGAGGCTGAAAACTGGCAATGTCAAGTTTCATAGTGAAAACTGGTTTATCTTTTACTAACAATCTTAGCAATGTGCAGTGACCTGACCTTGGAGTAGTGGTTTAACAACCTTTGCCCAAGCACTCCGTGGCTCTTCTTATATCTGTAATAGTTTACGTGATGGACTATGAAGAACTGCCAGATGACAGTTCTATTTCATTTTTGTCACTGCATGGCTCTCCATTTTTCTCACAGTCTTTTTCTCAAGGGCACAATTCTGTAAGTCAGTGTGGCAATGTTCAAGATGGGTATTGCTTTTTCAGTTATTGTACCTTGATGCAGCATGTGCAAGTCTCATGAATGCTGCAATTCCAGGCCCCCAGTAAAACAAAATCATGGGGAATTTTATATATCCTCATTTCTTTCCTAATGAAGATAAACTGAAATTGTAGAATGTGGATATTACATTAGGAAATTAGTTTAAAATGCAGTATAAACCATTTTGTGGTTTTTTAAATGAATCATCTAGCAAATGATATCCCTTTATAGATGCTAGAAAAATTAGCTTACTCTTTAGAAATGTCAAAGTCTTTATTGACAGTGCATACAAAGGAGTAAAGAAAAATAAAGAACAGAAGGTATGAAAGGAGAAAACCAGACTGAGGACATATCCCAGCCCAGTTTTTCAAAGAGCAGCCAACATTTCACAAATTTCTCTGCATGATGTATTATGTGTTTAAAGATATACATTTACAGTTGTGGCATAGTTTTGCCCACAAAGAATGAGCAATTAAAGATAGTGTGTCTGTTCATAAAAATGCATTTCCAATTATTTCCACAAATCATTGGGTTTTTGCTTTTCCAAATGGTTTCAGGTGTATATCCTGTGTAAAAACATTCTGATATTTTTTGTTGCATGACTATTTCCTTTTTGACTTTTAGGTTATGCCTTGTCACTTGGACCTTGATAGGTCCATGTCAACATCCTAACTGCATGTCAACAGGCATTTTATAAAAACCTAGATTGCAGTAAAAAATGGTTTGCTAAGCACAGAGACAGAAGAACTCACATTTAACTACTGCAATATGACTCATGGTACATCTGTTGATGTTCTATAAAACAGAAGCAAAGTAAAATCTTTTTTTCTACAGTTAATTCCTTGTGATTATGTCTGTGTCATCCCCATGCTAATACTTGGCTCCAGCCATAGTTCAGTGCTAGCTTACCTCTGCCCTTGTGAAGAGATGTCATGGGTGGCATATGTTGAGCCCCTGCTCCCTGCTCTGCCCTGGCATATCAGAGGGAAAAGCAAAGTCTGTTGTTATAGGTGTAGAGCAGAGAGCACAGCAAGAGAGCACAGACCTGAAGAAGACCTGAAAACAGACACATTACGGGGTTCTCCTTGTGTCACATACAAAGCACTTTAGAAAAGTGCTTTTCAATGGCCTTTTTTATGTCAGATGCAAAATTAACTGAAATGTTGGAGACAACAAAAATCACAATTAGTTGTTGTTTCAGGCTGTTTGCAAGCTCATATCTTTTATTTTCAAACCATAAGGGAAATAAATATATGTTTTAATATTTTTTAATATGGAGGTGGGGATTTTGATGAAATCCTATTTACTTTAATGGTTAGGAGCTGGAAATTTTTTGATAGTTTTGTGCCTACTTTTTTTTTTTTTTTTTTTTTAATTAACCAGATTCAGAGGTAACTGTAGTGGACTATAAATACAGATTTATACATATCTGTCCAGAATCCTTTCATTTATCTGAGCATTTTTCTCCTGCTCTAATAACTGCTGTTCTATCAGAGACATGGCTTCTTCTCTCTGAGTGAACATCATCCCATCCTCCAACTTTGAGTAGTATAATGTAGTATCCAACTATCCATTAATTTTCCAGCTCATACTGAAGACATCCTGGAAAGTTATATGTATGTGCTACACTTAGAGAAATGATAGGCTATGGTTCATTATGCCCATTAAATATTTTACAAATCTTTTCTTATTACAGTTTATTGTTCCTCAGTGAATATTTGGTGCCTGTTGATTATATATATACAGCCTTTAAGCTTTAATGAATGATTTACTCATGTTTTTGTTTCAGCTGGATATTTTATGAAGTATATAAATATATATGTGTGTATATATATATATATATATGTTTTTTATAAATGTAGAAATCCCTTAATCATCTCAGACTGAAAAATCTGTCTGAAACCATCTATAGGCTGGCATTTGAATTTAGAGGAAAATGCCATAAATCTTTAAGCTTATTTTTTAACATAAATATATTCCTGCATCAAATGGGAAATCTTGGTAAATTAAAGGCAAACTATCATTGCTGTTTTATGTGTTAGAATAAAAAAACTCTCAAAAATATGTGTTGCTCTTCTATATGAACAAGTTTTGAAGTAAAGGTACCTCAAAGACTTGTGAGTCTGCAGTGCCAGTTCTATCATGTATATTATGTTTCCTAATGCTTCATAATACTCTGAGATTTAAGGTTGTTTGCTTGAGAAAACAGTGAATAAGAAGTATTTGAATATATTGCTCAAAAACCCACTGCATGCAGCAATACCATACATACTCCTTGTTCTATAAATCATCCTGATGTGAGAACAAGTAGTCAAGAAGTTGGGAAGGCGACCTTTCAGCCACAAGGGATTTCACCTGCACTGAACCTATCAGAGGCCATGAAAATTAAGAATTGCCCCCAAATCCTGTGTAAAGAGGAAAGTGGCAAGTCAGGACTGAATGCATTAAAATATAGCCACATTGCAAGGAGAAACATTCTCCAGAAACAGAGAGCAAATTTTGAGCAACATCATATTTCCTTCCACAGCAAGACGCAGAGCACACCCAGCCCATGGGTAAATCTGCCACTAGGACTTTTTTCCGTTTGTTGACAAGGTTGTTTGTTTTTCAGTCTCAGTGTGGGACTGCTCAAGCAAGAGCAGTGCTCTGCCAGGACCACTCTCTTTTGTCAGTCTACTAATGATATTGGGCCTGAGAGATTGCCTTTGATTTTGTTGAAAGCCACTCGCTGGAACTTTCCTTACTACATAACAGTTTCAGGATCTTCTATTTCCACTGCAAACTTTAAATCCTGCCAATATCTCTCCTATTAAGTTTCCAAGAAATGCATATGCAATCATCACAGCAATTTCCAGTGTTTGGTTTTGGTCCTGTGACCACAGCAAGCATTTTGGAATTCACTCGTTTTCTTTTGCTTCGATATTAAAATTATTTTGCAGGATCTCTTAAATATTTTTATAGCTATTATAAATCATACAATATAATATTCATTAAATCTTTGAATTCTTAAAATAGAGTTTTTGTTAAAGTGTAGGATGAACTGAATTGTATGCATCTGAAAAGTCACCATTGCTTGATGCCACTGACCAGGATGTAGTCTTCATATGATTAGTGCTAAGAGGAACTTAATTTGAGCATAGGTTTCTCTAGGTAGGCTTACAACATGACACAATATCTTGCATGGGATTTCTGTCAATTCTTTTATTTGTTGGGCTGCTCTCTTCTACCAAGTAAAGGAAATGTCACCATTTTTTTCTCAGAAATCTGCAGTATAACATTAAAACTAGGCCTGTAATATTACTAAAGATAACTTAAAGAGAACACAGTGAAATCCAGATGAAAACTGTAGTTTGTAATCAGTTTTGTACTATGCTACAAGAATGAGAGAAGCAAAAAGGGTAATGTTAACAGAAAAACTTTCTATTTATAATATCATAAACGCTTTACATTTTTCAAGCTCTCATCTCAGTGAAATAAATGGTACTTCTGAATATATTTTTCACCTCTTTCTATAGTGTATGAGGTTTTATTGCTACTAATTTGGATATATAATTAACTGTATAATCCGTGACATTAACATTATAATTTTTATATTTTAAGAAATAGTTTACAGAGTCTTAGGTCTCATCCTCTCTGAGACTTTTTCTGATTCTGCTTCATATACAGTCTTCATTTTCTTCATAGGACCCACAAGTTTGGTTTATATCTGATTTACATCAGTAGGGTTTGATTTGAATAGAGAATCCTGGTTAAAATTGTAAAACTGGGTCACACTACAAGTTTGTCTGACCCTCTTTTTAGAATTGTCACTGGTACAGGAGCTGGGGGGGCATAGCAATATGGCAGTATTATGGCAGACCACATACACTGCAGTATTTATTTATGGCTTACAGCAACATTGCCCTAAAAATCTCTAGAGTCAAAGACTAGAACTGGCTTTATGGACTTAATTCCATGAACTTGACTAATTCTACTTTACCCCACTTATATCTTCACCAAAACACAGATCCCCTGGCTTACCTAATCACTTTGTGTCTAATATTACAAAGGAATACAGATTAAATTGCATGTCATTCCAAGAAAAATAGAGATGATACCTGAGCTCTGAGATAACACTTAGGCTTAGGTTAATGGTTTGTCTGATGGAAAGAGTGTGCTGCTTAAGTAACCAGAAGTAAACAGCAAAACAGGATTATAAATCAAATGTTCTTAACAAAGAGTTAACTCTTTAGAAGTACTAAAGTGATTGTCTTCAGAATCATGAAGAGTTATGGTGGAATACTAACTCATAAGTAGAGTAGAGAATAAATAGCTATGTTATAAGAATGTTTTGCAGAAATAAATTTAGTGTTTGTAGTTATGATAAACTAGTGTTATGAAGAGCATGGCACCACTAAAAAGGGAAATGCTATAGAAAGCACAAGTTGGACACATAAAATAATCCTTTTCTTTTAATTGCTATTTTTATTATAAAAAAATCCTTTTCTTTTAATTGGTACTATGGGAGTTTGGTACCACAATTAAGAAAGGGATGAATCCTTGGGACAATCTAGAGGAGAGAAATAACAATCCAAGATTTAGAAAGCATGTTCTACCAGAGCAAACAGAAAAGAAAAAGGAAGAATTTACTCTCTGTTGTTGATTGGAGGAAAACAATTCACTAAAATCACAGCAAAGGAGAGTCAGATTGGGTATTATGAGTAATATTCCTAAAGCAGAACATATCACTGGGAAAGATAACATTCACTTTTCTGCGAATTAAAGTTTTCAGGAGCACACTAGGCACACATGACTCAGGAGTAACACAAGTTTAGCTAGTTCTGTTATGGGAAGAGAATTTGGGTGGGAGAATTTTATGACTTTTTGATGTTCCTATGACACACTGATGGTAAAGGCTCGTTGAACCTACACTGTCTTGACAAACCTTTCTCCATTAACAGCATTAAGCCAAAATTTCAGTTTGATTGGTTACTACAGAAGTACTAAGGGACAATCCAAGAACCCACATGCTGGGCAAATATGCAGTTCTGTTTTGCAACAGCACCAAATAGTTTGCAACTTAAGTGGATAGCACAGATGTGGGAGATTGGAGAGCTGTAAAACATACTAGGAAACACAGATAATTTGAAAACATCCATGTCTTTTAAAAGCAGCTGTGTCCATTTTGAGCACCTGCAGAACGTGATCATCACAATTCTTGGTGTCTTAGAATTGGCAGCTGTATGATACTGAACAGCTGCAATGGGAAGAGAAATTATTTTGTACAGATGTCTGTTGCTTGAGACCAACTTCCTTGTACTAAATTCACATAGCATCTTGGCTGGTGTTTCTAATCATTATCACATTAGAAATCACACATCAAATGCGGCACTTTTTGAAAGAGAATAGCAATAAATCATAAAACAAGTACTTTACCAAGTAAGTCAATTCACAAGATTTAGATTTTTGAGGCTTGTCTCAGCAACCATCCATAACCTCAGGTGTGTGTCTGAAGGTTGTGCAGAAAAGAAATCATAGGGAAAAGTATTTTTGGTAAGATTTCAAGTAAAATCTTGCTTTACAATAGCCTTGAAAGCAGAATACAACTATTCAGTTTTTCTCCACTTTTCATAGCTTTATACAAGTTCATATTTTTAAAGCATTCATCATTTTCTTGTCTAATATTACAAAGAGGATTGATTATTTCAAAAAGTCACAAAGAATCATACAATGTCAGAAAAAATATCAGCTAAGCAAATGGCTATAATCTATCTAAGCATTCTGCATTTTTTAAAATGAGAACCAGGTTCTCAAGTAATATATCTTGACATGGATGCCATTTGTAAAAATGTCATGTTTAAAACCTGTGCCAAACTACACCCACTTAGGAGCTTTCCTTATGCTTTCCAAATTCCTAAGAAAGGGAGAAGGGCTTACATTAGTTCTTAGACTAACTGATGTGAAAGTTTGGAAGGAATTAAGGATGTGGTACGGTTGGATTTTTGTATAGTCATCAATGAGAAATAGGTGATCAATTGCCCGGTTGTCATTTCCTTGCTATCAGCAACACTGTGGCTCGCAGAACATGGCATGTGACACCTGTCATGTTGATCTGCTGAGGCAGTTACATGAGAAGGAACAAGAAACTATTAGCATAACATTTCCAGTACATATTTGACTTTGGAAATTTACAGCTGAAGTATGTGGGTCATAGCTCACAGTCACTTGATTTCATAATGTTTTACATATCCCCAAGATGTTTGGAAGTCTTATACATTCTTCAAATCAGTAGTTTTAATGTATTTGACAGTCTGAAATCTGCTGTGGATGGGACAACGTTTAACATGTGAAAATACATATTCATTATACAAAAATCTAAAGTATTATAATTTTGGTTTATTCATGTCTGTGAGAATATGGCAGGTGAAAGATGGCTAGAGGAGGTTAAATGATGTTCTTGTAGATTTGCTATGATGTGTAAGATAAAAGAGACCCATTAAATTATATATCTTATTTATGGAGAAGGAGAAGTAGCCCCTATGGATTGTCAAATACCATATGAAATATCACCAAGCATAGTAATGTGTTCTTGCTAATAGTTCCATTGTTTGCCTGGGACCAAGGAGTAAAATAGATATTAAAAAGGTATTTAATTTTTCTATATATTTTAAGTCATTTTCAGTGAGGGTTTTTTTTGTTTTTTGGGGTTTTTTTGAGTTTTGTTTTTTTGGGGTTTTTTTTTGTTTGTTTGTTTTGCTGGGGTTTTTTTTCGGGGTTTTTTGGGGGTTTTTTTTGATTTTTTGGGTTTTTTTAGATTAAAACATTACCTCTTCATTGCATTTATCTAGGATTCAAATAATTTTAAATATAACAATATATGGAAAATAAATTATTATCAGGCTGCTAGTTTGCAGCCAACACATTAAAATGATTTTGGATTATGAATTATATTTTAAAAGCTGTTAAGATTCAGTACAAATCCAAAAATATTTCCTTTAATGAAATATTTAAAAGACTCTTAAACTCTGTTTTATGTTGCAAAACACTTCACAGCATAAAAGCACAGTACAACACAACTGTCATTATCAGATGGTCTTTAGTTTGAAGTGAACAATTCTTTGACCAGTCACAGAATATGCCCTTCTCTTTCCTAAAAGCAATATAATATCAGAAAAGAAAATCCCAAACCAAAACAACCAATGGCAAAACAATCAAAAGCACTTGGGCATTATGAAGCAATATATTTTGCTTTGGTCATCAGTGTGCACAAAAGGAGACTTTCATTTCCAAAACTATTCTCCCAAAGAAAGAAAAACTCAGAATGACATGGATAATCAGAAAAAAAAATATTCATAAAATTAAGCATAAATCATAACTGCTCACTGAAGAAAAATCTTAATCTTTTGTTTTATTTACTCTAATTTGCTTGTAATTCTGCTGAAGAGCAGTGTTGGAAAATAAAAACTATGTATTGCAAAATATTGGACTTGATGGAATTAAATATTTGCTTTTTACAGGCTTATTGCTTTCCAAGTGCATAGTTTTTAATTCCTCTCCTCTACTAAGATGCCAAAATCTTTTTGCCACATCAATCTACCAACTCACTTCTTGCTTGGAAACGCAGGTCAGGAATGTGAGAGCTAGATAGATGATTCTACATGAATCACCACAAATGCCGAGTATGTTAAAGCTAAGTACAAACCTGTGAGGTTCACCTTAGAGTTTATCTGGTCCCCAACATCTTCTTAATTAATGCACATTGACGTTTTGGCATGACAAGGTAATACTGATTTACTGCTTTTTTTACCTGCCTTTGGATTTGTTCTTCTGTGGGCATATTGTTAGTGTAAATTTACAGAGCTTGAAAAGTGCTAGAGGTATTTCTAAGTACCTACCTCAATGTACAATGAGATAAAGGACCAAAAAAAGGACATAGGTTCTGATTCTAGATTTAAAAATTAGTTAATCAGTTGAAACCGGCATTACAGATGAAGTATGGCACTTTGTTTGTCCTCTTTTGCAGATGATGGTACTCTGTCTATAGTGAAAGCTGCAGTTTCAGATGACTGGTGTGTGTTCAGCTTTGTCATTCCCACCAGTACAAACAACAGCTGTTAAGACTGGGTGGCCAAGGTTATGCCACAGGATAATTTTTCAATGATGTCTGAATAAAATCTTTTCTAATTTTTTAAAATAAATATCTTGATAGGACATGTTCTAAAAAACAGAAGTTTCTTTTTCTACCCTCTCAAAAACTACTGCTGAAACTTTTTGACTCTGATAAGCATACAAGTCTAAAACTGTACAGCTATTTTGACGTCTAACCTTACATTTAGTTTTGTAAAATATTTTAAAAATATTTCCTGTAGGCACACGGTTTGTGGTGTTTGGGAGTGGGGCTGGGGCTGAGCCTCATCCCCAGTGGGCACAGCTGTGAGCAGCACTGACAGCAATGAGCCCGGGAGTGCCCAGGGGCACTGACCAACCACCAAAGGGAGCAGTGGGCACACAGGTGCAATGTGTGAACATGAGGGGTGTGAAAGGTTGGGCTGAAGAACAGGAAGGGCAGATGCTTGCAGCCTTCTGAAGTGAGGTGATATTACTCTGTATGGGCAGATGCCTTCTGATGTGGTGTGCTCTTGCTCTGTGTGGGTTAAAGCTTTCTGATATAGTGTGGGGACACTCTGTGTATGATGGCCCTCTCAACTGTAGCATATGCTGTGACAATTTCCATAATGAGGAAATTTTTATTACTTATAGAAGGTATGCTTATACTTTTAATCTATTTCCCTCTGTTTGAACCTGTGCATCTAGGTACTTTATTATAAAATTATGATTCTTGAAGTATGCTCTTGCTTTAGGCTGTGCTCTCATGGTATGATTTAGACTTAAATTCAGTGTCAGGTCTAATGATGAATTTTTCAATGCCTTTACATGGTAGCATTTTTCCTCTTTTTTGCCTTCACTCTCCCCCTTAGATTTGTGTTTACCTTCTGCTATTTCACTTTATGTGTGTGGTACCTGTACAACCTCTACATTTTGGATTCAGCTTTCTGTTGAATGTATTTTTAATTTCCCTGCTGTTCTTTGTCATGTCCAAGACCTTTACTTTTGATTACTCCTATGACTTTTCTTCTTTTTTGTAAGATGTTAGAAACAGTTCCCATGGGTCATTAATCCCACTTTGTTGCTGCTCTGGAGAGTAGTGGGGGTTTTTACATGCTCTTTCAGTGAATGATTTGCAGGAGGGAGGGCATACATAGGCAAGTAACTAAATTCATATTGCTGATTAGGCTGTTTCCCAGTGGAAGGAAAAAAGAATAGAAGTGAAGAAAAGGAGAAGTGTGCTAATAATTCAAATAGTTCAGCATTACTTTCCTGTATTTCTTGTTTCCTCTTTACCATCTATAAATTCCTTTTTTCCCTTTTTTTGGATTCACAATCCCCCTTCCTCCACCCCCAAAAGCAACAAACCACCTGAGACAAAAAAATCCCACAAATCCTAGTACTTCTAATTATTATTTATATAAAATCATTATCTTTCTTTCTGGAAGTCAGCTTAAGTTGTGAAAAATCCTTTCTTGAGCTTCACCAGAAGAAATAGCAAATATGCTTTGTTTACCTGCACACTTCCTGAATAAAAAGAGGTAAATATTTTATTTTCCAGGGCAGTTTTTTATGCCTTAATAAAATGGTGCCATAGTGAATAGAGTAGCAGAATCACATAGTGGTTGTTACTATATTTATGCACCTTCCTGAAACTGCTTTATACAAGGCCCACAACAAGAGTTGTAGTATTATAACACTCATACAAGAACTTTTGATGATTTTCAGATGCACTGCTTGCCCAAGAGTCATTACTTGCCTTTCTAATCTAATTGTAAGCAAAGTAAACACAATGGTGAACATTGTTGAAACCTTCAAAGCAGAAAAAAAAAAAACTTTCAGCTGAATCTTTAAAATAATTTTGCTGTTAATGAAATGGGTTATTCCAAATGAAGCATTAGTTTATTTTAACAAAAAAAAATATAGAACCAAAAGGCTATTTTTGACCCTTCTCTGTATTTAAAGCCTTAAAATAATATTTCTGTTTTTCCACTAGAATTTTCATTGTATATATGGCATCTCCTGGCAAGTTGGAATGAAACTCCAAGACACTAGGAAAGAGTCAAACCTTCTTAGTGTCTGTATCCCAGCTCCTAATGCCTGAGTAAACATGCCATTGTCCACACAGGGTCCCTGGTGAGAAACCCAGCTCTAGGAGAGAGTCCTTCCCACTGCAAGGTTTTGTGGTGAAATTTATGAGGCTGTCACTCTGTCAGTTGAAAGGGTTTCCGTTTTTGGCCTAACACTGTGAGTTTAATATCTAAAGTTTTGGAAAGGAAGTGATTTGTTTCATTTTGCTTAGGCCTTTATGTAGCTGAATTATATTTCAGCAATCTCCAGTATCCATAGCTACAGTAGTTTCCCGCTGACACAGCGGCACTTCCTGGTAAAGTTTCCCCTATAACTCAGCCAGCAAGCTTGTCTGAACTCCAGCTTCTGTTTCTCCAGTTAAAGCTAATTACACTTATATGGCACTGGGCTTTCCACTTCCTTCTTTTCTTGGGGTGCACAATTGCCAAGAAGATCTATGTTTGCCAGGGGAAAAAAAATCCTGAATGTTGGTGCCAATTAACAAAACAAATATGTTGCAACTTAATGAGTACCCAGCAGATCAAACCTGATCTTGCTCAACAGAAAGGTGATGTAGGAGTAAATAAATGGCAGTGCTTAGCCGCTGGCAGAAGGGGAGGGCATTTTGTTTTACCAGGGAATGCGTTTCTGCTTTGCTCTACTTAGTAGGACCATGCACTTTCTCCCCTTCAGACCCTGCCCACAGTGCCTAATTAATTCACATCAATTTTGAAAGAATACATGATTAGCTGTCCTAGGGCTAAGCAGTAGCATATTGAGTCACACACTAGAAGGCCTAGTTTGGGCACTGGCTCAGGATGGCAGGATCCATGCCAACATAAGAAGCTAAATTGGTTGCAGGGCAGGGGGTGGGGGGCTTGCCAACTAACTGCCTCGCCTCATGGCACCATCTGCCAATTTGTAGACTGATGTTGGCATCAGATCTGAAAGAGCCACTTATCCACTTGCACAGCTATAGGCCACAAGAGTGAAAGGAGAAACGTTTGAAAATAAAAAGGAAGTTGACTAAAAAGCGCATCTCGTCTAGCATAATGCCTGTCAGGTTACTGTCTACAGTACTTTATCATCAGATATGGATATTTTTAAAGAAATTAATAAACTAATCCATAATTAGCATATCTTCATACCTAAGATTACAAACAAGATTATTGCTCCCAGATGTAGTTACCTGCTTCATGCATATAATGGCACATGCAAAACTAAAACCCCTCAAATCTTACTGTGAATTAGCTTCCAAAGCCAAAAATTCATTCTTTGCTGGTGTAGTCTACTTTGGGCCTTCAAAAGTAGAAAGGCATTCTTAAAAGAATGTAAATTAATTTCAAACTTACTTCAGGGATAATCTGGATAAGAACCAAGCATTTCATGAAAGATATGTTCTTTAAAATTATTCCTTGTCTTAGGGTTTACTTCAATTCAACATTATGTCAATGGGATCTTAGCAGCTTGCACCTGGTCAGGAATTCTTCATCCTTTTCAATCTCACAAGGAAAGTGAACCAAAGCTTCTCTTTATAGCCCCTGTGAAACTATATCAGCAAAAGAGGGGAATGACTGGAGTGAAAAGAGTGTGTGGAGGAATCTAAAGTAATGTAAAATCAGAGAAAACTTTCTTTTCTTTCAATATCCTACTGTAGAAGCTCAAGAGAAGTCCTGCTTGTCGTTGGCCTTCTATGGAATGTGTGACAGTTAGTTGCATAAATATGCATAAAGTGGTTTTTATTTCCCAAAATAAAGACTATGAAAATCTATCTAAAAGATTAGAATGTATTCCATCTCCTTCTACTGTCCTAAAAAAATCCTATTGTTTTATACAATTGCATTTTTTAGTTTTGATTACTGAAATGTCCTGGTTGCACTCTTGGCCAGACACGGTTGGATAAGATCCATTACTGCCCTGAAGTGTGCACATGCAGACCTGATTAACATTTAGGATCCCACCAAGAAAAAGGAAACCTTCCTTCATATGGAGGCACTGCAAGAGTTCTGCACCACTCCATGAGGGGAGGCTGTACAGCTCATACTTCTAGTTGACACCTTACCCATAAATTGGCCCCCAGAGGCCTTTGGTAACTGTCTTAAATTAGAGCAGCCTAGAGCAAAGTGCCTGAGGCTGCTTCCATTTCCAACCTGACTGATCCAGCACTAGAAAAGTCCTGGGACTACAGGAAAACAAACTCACCTTTGTACAATCTCCATCCTGCAGTGAGTGCTCAAATAAGCACTTGAAACTCAGTGAAGGGTTTCGGAAACTAGATAATAAAACAGAATTCTAGAGCACTCTTTTTGCCCTTTCTGTTCCTTTTAATGAGTTGTATATATGATAATGTAAACCAAAATAACAAAAATATCAAAATACCTTGACCTTGATGTGCTGCCATCTGCTATCCCACAGTTCATTTGTGGGTTTTGTGTGCATTCTACTATGTGCACACTTCACGTATATTATTTGTTAATTTGGGGTTTTTTGTTGTTTTATGCTATACTTTACTTGGACTTGTTTCCTAAGCTGGTTCGAACTTGTAGGCATGTGTACTGTCCCAGGAGAATAACAGTTTCTTTCTAAGGTATTATGTTAAACCTATTAAATTATTTTCAAAAGGCATTCAAAATGGTGGGAAAAGGAATGTAGCCTCTTTAATAATAAATGATAAGTATCAATACTTAATGGAGTAAAACATGCATCATGTCTACATTGCTGCTTACAAGAAAATGGATGATGTTAATCTGCACTGTTACCTAGAGAGTAGTCAAAGTGGTGAAAAGTACAAAGTTAAATATTGGTGAAATATGGTGAAATATTTCAACTCAAATCTGTTATGTACCAGAGTGAGTTTTTGCTTAATAGAAATTTATTTTCAGACTTATCAAGAAATTTGGAGGAGCCAAACAAACATCTGAATTTGGGTGAAACTGACTATCACTGAGATGACAGGACCAAAGCAAGATATATGCCATTTTTTTAGAAGACATAAGAAACTTATTGAGGTGAAAATTCTTACAATTAAGAGAGAGAACTAATGCAATTATGTTGTCAAATAGTGTTCAGCAGGAAAATCTCATTGACAAGAATTGTCTTAATGATCAAACCAAATAAAACTAAAATTAGCAGAATAAATGCAAAGTCAGAGAGAAACAGAAATGTGGAAGCAAACAGGTTATGGTGTAATGAAGGTGTGTATGTGACCCAAGAAGAAAGTTAGTATAAGCAGTGACAAAGCACTCTTCACACAGCTCCTCTGTGCTTTACCAACTGCAGCACATATGGTCCTCTAGCAGAGGGTCTCAGAACAGCGGGTTAGTTTACATACCATATGTATGCAATTGGTAGGCACAACGGGGTTGCGTTAAGGTTATTGCATCTGCCCTAGTTCGGAATTCCCTTGTATTTTTAGGTTTATGTCGGACAGTAATGTTATTTTAACAGCTTTTGTGTTAAATTTCACATGTTTTTTAAAACAACATTATAGCTTCCTTTATTTTCTTTTTATTAATTTTGACTTTGTAATAGGGACTCTGGAGACTTAAAATTGAAACGCGTTGTAGAATGATGGCTTTTGGAAGTTCCAAACTTCCAGAAATGAATGTCAGCTAAACCTTCTGCTGTCTCACTGCTGCCTATTTGAGTACATAGTATTATTCATTCTAATATTTTGAGAGTGAGTGTGATCTGTGGATTATTTATAGAAGAATTCTTGGAAATATTTTTTTGTTCTGAATCTCTATCAAAAATTGTATGTGGGAGTTCAGTAATATGAAAACAAGCAGTTTTGACTGGACAGTGTGGTTACCAATTATATCTATTTTGTATATAGTCAAACCCTTGCAATCATGTTGGATATTATTTCATCCTTACAGTCAAGTTGGATATTTTACAATATCATCAAAAATTCAACTTATACCAGTAATTTCAACAGGTGTCTAATATATCAATGGCAAATATGTGGTGCTTAGGAAAAAATGTTTAAAAGCTATGGATGACATTAACATGTATTTTAGCAAAACCTTCATAACATTATGAAGTAATTCTGCACTATTTTTGCTGCTTTGTAATCAGAATTCCTGTGAAGAAAATGGAACAGTCTGGAAAGAAGGGGTTAATTCTCTCCAATGTACACACGAGATTTCTGCTAATAGTATATTTGTTGCTTCATTTAACTTTGTTTTTGTCCATAGTATGTTTTCTACAACCACACACAGGAGACAAAGAGTGCTCTAATATTCAGATTGCAAGGTGAAATATACTTCTTGTATCCATTACTGGAACAGTTTAAGCATTGGTTTACCTCTAACTTCCTAGTGCCAGGATTAATAATGTCTGGCAAATGCTTTAATATGGTGAAAGCAACAAGAGATGGCAAACCCTTTCACATAACACATTTCAAGCATACCTTAAACTCTTTTGTAAGTGCCTTTTATGGTAGACAAACAATGCAAAATTATTACCCTTGTACTGAAAAGCTGTGGTTACTTCACTTTTCTTCCAAAGACAATGAACTCCTGTAAAAGTTAATGGAGGTCAGTAGTGTATTTTTTTTAAAGGATAAGTAGGATATAATTGGAAATTCCATAGCTCATGTGTTCTACAGGCTAGGAAGTTACTGAAGCTGGGAAATACAGTGCAGGTAAGAAATACCTTCGGGGACATACAACAGCATATGTGAATTTAAGGAGCACTAGGGCTTTGCTGCTAATCAGGTCATCTGTTCTTCAGAGACTGCAATCTCTGCAAAGGAGCTTTTCCTACATGGCATAGTTTGTCAGATTCAAAACTGGAGGAAATTATGTAGGACTTTGATTATTTAAATTATAGCTACAATTAGAGTATATGTAAGGACCACCAACAGACCTAGATATTTTAGATTAACTCAGAAATTATAGAAAATTATATTAAAGGGTAATGGCAATTATCTAGGGTCTAAGCTTTAATCTCCTGTGAAGTCTGTCAACAAAAGCCAACTCATGCATGGCCTGAGAAAGCATTCCTGAATATGGGAAGAAAATGTTGCTAAAGTCCATGAGGAGAGTTTTGTAAGTTTGAATGGAGATACCTTTAATGTGGAGAAGCAAAACAAAATCCCCAAACCTTGACAACCTTAGAGATCAAATATTTATGCAGTAGTTCTGTAAAGAGTTGAGTCCTCCAAAGTTTAAACATACATCTAAGAGGCAACAATTTCTGCATCTGATTTTATTGAGCAGAAGCAGCTCCTACAGTTAACCAGTAAGAAAGTAATTTAAGCTTGTCAAAGACTATGCACAGTTGAGCTCTCTGGAGCAAATGAAGATTCTCATAGTAAAGCACTAATAAGGAATAAGGGAGGATGATGATGATGATGATTATTATTATTAACATCATTCTAGTAGTAAAATGAAATTTTTTTAAACTTGTAAAATTGTGCTGACTCTACCAAATGCTGCAATATTGGCAAGTACTCTCCCTGTACAGAATAATCCCTTAGTGGCTTGTGAAAGCTGACCTTGTTGATTACTCCACTTGAGTTACTGTAAAAGAATGGAGATGTTCAATGTGTTTAGGTGAAAAAATAGAAAAATTGGTGCTGTGGAACTTTGAATCAAGTCCTGGATCCCCTTGGAATTGATATAGTATGGTCCTTGCCGTGGATGTCTCTTATTCATATTACATGCATGAGGACGTTAATAGCTCCTGGATTTCTCCCAAGGAAATCCCAAGCTGGACTATCATGCAGTATGTACAAATTGTGTTTTACACATTGTAGATGCATATTATTTATGTATATTTTACAATTAGACTGAATTATCTGGAATACATTTGAACTCAGCAGGTCTTTCTTTTTCAGAAGCCTTTCCTGATGCAACAATTTATTACGTCAGGATAAGCTAAGCTAATTTATACTAAGAAATGTATATAGCAGCCCACTTAATTTTTTTTTTCAAATCAGTTATTTTCCAAAAGTTTGGTTGCATCTAATGCATTTGTTCCATGTTTTTTAACTGAATTTTGCAGGTAGGATTCATTCAGAATCAGTTTGCCAAAGAGGCAGAAGCCTTAGGAAGATACAGTGTATAAGGAAATACTGAGAGAATTTTACAGAAAAGAATAAATGCCCTATAGTTACCTTAAACAGCTCATACCTGCAGCTGTACGCATGGTAAGGGTAAAACAGGTGTTGGCTTGGTGGTGCAGAGTGCATTTTTATAGCCATTACAGATCTGACTGGTCATAATGCTTTTGCAGGTGTAGAAATCCCAATCAACCACAGGGATATCTGCTGACTTCTCAGGTATGTGTTATTGAAGAAAGAAAATAATTAATTTCTGGAATTATTCAGCAATCATTTTATGCCTCCCAGACTGATTGTTGAAAATTTTGTTTTGAAAAATGGCAAATTTAAACTCTCAGCTGCTGTTTGAGCTGGAGGAATTACTTTTCCAGCATTTAAATTTCTTCTTTGGGATGTTTTTTTCCCTTGTTTTAAATTTTTGTCTTACGTTCCAGCATGCATTTAGCCCTTGGCAGATTGAAAGGTGTCTCTGTCAGGAAATATCATCTGAGGGAACACAAGCTACTACACTGCACAAAAAAAAAAAAAGGTGTGGTGTAGGAGGAGAGAAAACATCAGAAGCATTGCAAAAATACCTTTTTGTTTTGTGTTCCACAGCTTTGAAACTTTTCAACAGCTTTGAACCATTAAAAAGTGTAACTTGCTGACAACTTTTTACATGGAATGTCAGCTTTGTGTGATTTGAAACAGCTGAGATAACTCCCAAATGAGAGGATTATAATACTGAAGGGAACATAAGTATGTATTGAACCAGCAGCACCTCTCTGTTAATGACTGGTGTAGATCAATTGATGGAATAGCCAGCCTTTTATCTGTACTCTTCTTAAGAGTTTCTTTCTACTGGAGCTTCTTTTACTAAACTAAATAAAAAATGTTTCCTTGGAACTGTTATCAAATTTATTTTGACCCATATGCTACTGCAAAACCATTAAACCAATACATGTTTTTTAAACAAATATAGAGAAAATGATAGAATAGTAGAGATGTGAGCTGAGAATGGTTTTTAAAGTTTGCCATGAGGTGTCAGCAGCTCTTTAATTTTCAGTAGCCTTTTCTGACATAAGGATCTCACAGCAATTTACAGAGCTACTTGCTCAAACTCAGTGTTGGAATATTTTGTCAACAGTGTTGGAATATTTTCCTCAAATAAAGATTTATATTTTAGAGGTCCTTAAATATTTCCATGTGGCTAACAGAGATGAATTTGTCTGTTTGTTATAAATACAGATATACCTACAAATGAGTTAGTAAATAAATGCAAAACAAATTTGTAATGTTTTTCTTCTAATTAGCTCAGTTAATTTACCTGCTGTTCATTATGTTTACTACCTTCATTAAGTTAAGAAGTTCACAATTTCCTTTCTGTAAAAAATTTAAATATTAAGAAATTCAGTACTATTATACATCAAGGATGTCTTGCAGCTAGCATGTGTTATAAACTTTAGAAACTACTATGAATTTTCAAGTTAGCATGTTAAATTTCATTGCAAATACTGTATCTTCAGGTTTCCCCAGGTGGCAATGTGTATTAAGAAATGAATGTCTATGTCTGGAAATGCTGTTCTTGCCACTTTTATTGTTGGAAGTTATTTAGCTGTTGAATGTAATACCAGTGTTGGGTTTAGGAATGCCTTCAGAGGGAAAGTAGAACTGGAGGAAAACCATGACAACTGTGTTTCTTAGTATAGTGGGCTCCAGGTAAAACTAAAACCAGGCTTAAGAGATTAAATCAAAGCCAATATTCAGATAAGCTATCCTATTGTTATCCTATATAACCTATTGTTATATTCTGTCTGTATCTCGAATACATTGAAAGGTAAGCAGACTCAGAAAACTGGTCTTGAAAAGCTGTATCCTAAAATGAATACTTGCTGGAAAATGGAATACATTCCTGCACCAAACCCCTGGAAAATTGTAAGAATTGACCTTAAGTACTATTGTTTTGCTTTCAGATGCTAGGACTTATCCTTCCTTCTGATCCTGAAAGTGCCTCTTACATTTTGTAATAAACCAGTATTAATCATACAGTAGTGCAGTATTCCGCTGATACAGTATTCCACTGATCTAGCAAAAAAAACCAATCCATTATGATCTACAAACCTGAACTCTGACATTCAAAGCAACCTTCAGTGTAGGAGGACTGACAGGTCATAGCACTCTGTCTGTGCTCAAACCTGAAGATTTCACCACAAAGGTTTCAGAGAAACCAGAGTTTAGCCTGATGTGAGTGCTTCTTTCCCCTTAATGGTGGGTCATCACACCTGATCACCACATTTTTATTCTGAATGATATTTCATGAGAGTCAAGACATGCAATGTGGGCAGAAAAACTGCAGTATGTTTAATCATGTTTCTTTCTCTTGAGCACATGAGACAAAGGAAGGTGTGAGGAGGATATGGCCTGAGCTGGCTAGTCTGTATTACTATCTAGCATGTGTGGAAAGTGGTTTAAGATCAATAGGTCACACTTCACTTTGAAGTTCAGATACTTCCACGTCTTTTTGAAAACATGATCCTGAAATGTGCTGAGCACCCTGGCTGAAGGCCAGGAAAGCACATAAACACATGCTTAACTCTAATCATAGGACTAGGCCCCTTGTGTTAAAGTTGACATGTGCTGAAGTGCTGGTCTGGACTAGCGCCAGAAGGTTCAGCATCCTTCAGGACTGATTCCTCAGCCAATAAACTAGGGCTGCAGCTTAACAGTAAGCCTAGGATTCTGTTTACATTTCCTGCTTGCATTTTAAAAATAAACCAGTGGTTGTTATACACATAAGAGTCCTTGCTCCTTTGAGAAAATTGGCATAGATGGAGGGACAAAAGTTCATTTTAATAGTTGCAAGCAATGAACAGGATGTTCACTTCATTTGGCTGTGTGCAAATCACCTCTTTTCCAAACAATCTCTTAATGACCTGCTAGCCCAAAGCTTTTAAATGTCCAACAGAAATCTCAAGCTGGCTTTTGCAATGGTCTCAGGTGTCAGAGCACTGTTCCTGAACTTCCATAGCAGAACTTAAGAACACTCCCACTACTAAGTAGGCAGTTTTGTCATTTGAAAATGGCCAAGTTTTCTTCTAATTGTTTCTGGCAGATGCAGCAGGTAAGACCTAACACTGAGACTTAGAAAACAATGGAGTTTCTAATGGGCTGAAATCCAGTCCAGCCTAGAAGAAGTTTGTATCCTTAAACTGTGAACACAGATGGTGGACCTGGGGTGCGTAGTTATGAAATAAAATTTCAATAAAGGTAGAAGACATTTCTACAGGTGACTGTGCAATATCAAACACAGATACAAACATTCACTATTTTATCTCCAAGTTCTCATCCTCCCTATAATTCTTCTTTCACCATCAAGAAAATGTTCTGCAGGATTGCTGCAAAGTTCAAATTAAACACACCTCAATGTCTAACTAAATAAAACCTTTAAGTCCCTAATATGCTTACAGATTATGCTGGTTTCTCCCTGGTACATACAAAAGATTGGCTAAAATTTGCTTTGGTTACTAAGAGCATAAGAAACCAGTTTTTGAATTTTTTTTTCTAAATAATTGGAAACTAAAACAAGGTAAAAAACTGTGCTATTGAATGATTTCTTAAGGTTTAACAAATTTAAAATTGTCTAATAGTTTTAGTTCAATAACTTTTCTGGCACTAAATAGATTGGAGAATTATGAAAAAAAATCCATTCTAACTGACAGTAGGAATTATCTAATTCCTTGTAAAATCTGTTCTTGCAAGATGTCTCTCTGTCAAACTCAATTTTACAAATATTAGAGTCCTTGAGACCATTAGGTACTTATCAGACAGAACCAAAAGAACTTCCAGATGTTACTGATCCAATTTTCATGAATATGAGAATGAGAAATTGTTGCCTTAGTGGTAATGCATCCCTTTCTACAGTTTCAAAACAGTATTAAAAGAATGATTCTTCATTAGTATATGTCTTTTTCTTTCTAAAACTTTATGGAAGTTCTAGCCAAGCATTTGATTTTCCTTTGTCAGAACTTAGTTATTAGCAAATAATAGTAAAACCAGTAAATATTTTTTTTGTGTCTGAGACATTAAGCTCACTCTCAGAGGTTCAAATGTAGTTCAGAAGTCACATTTAGTTTCTCGTTCTTCAGATGCATAATGGGATTCCCTTTCCTAGCTTAATGTATTTTTGAATAGGTGTCTGGTACCCAAACCTTTTGGTAGAAAGTGGTTGAACTAGATGATTTACAAAGTCCATTCCAGGCACATATTTATCTGTATACTGTAAATTCTTGAGGGTACCCCTAGTATTAGCACCTTAATTGTTAGCACCTCATCATATTTAAGCTTCTCACTTCCAGGCCCAATTAGAATAAAATTAGTGAATAATGTGAGTTTAGTCCATTCATCCCACAGTGATAGAAAAAAAACCTCACCTTACAGTTAATTCAGAGGCAGAACCCTAAGGAATAGATGGTGCTTTTGTGTCTTCTGCCATCAGTTTTGCCCCTTTGTACTGTGACTGAAAAACACACATTATGTGACTGCACTTGGAATTTCTCCAGCGTTACTAAGCTTCACAAATAGAAGCACCACTGATTACTTTGTCCTGGTGTTGTTTTTTGGGGGAAGGGGAGCAGGCTGAATCAAAGATGGAATTTCTAAATTTATACCGATTAACTTGATCTGATTGTGTGAAGGAAGTTATTTTACAGCATTTCCTTTATTTTTCTTAAAAGAGTAGCCTAAAAGGATCTTTTACAGGGATCTTTTTCATATTCTGGTTTTGTTTAGCTATCATCTGCTGTCAAAGGTGTTCAAACGGACCTGAACGATGAGTTGTGGCACTGTGGTAAACTGCCTCCTTTGGAAGACTTTTAGAAGCCCTTCTTTGAAGGTTTGGCCTTTAGCCTATGAAGGTCAAAACACATTTGGGAGTTTATATTATTTGTCACCAGAGAGAGGCTAGGGTAAACCTAGAAGCACATTTCTCTTCAGAATCCACATGACTAAAATTAAAATAGTATGTCTGGTATGTATACAGAAAAAACCCACTGGATTTTCTTCTGTATTTTCAAATAGATCCAGTAGGCAATTAATCAAAAATAACGTATATCATGTGTGTAATATGTTTGCATAAATGTGTGTGTATATATATCTGTGTATAAAAAACATATACAAAATTTCCACGTCAAGACATAACAGCATTAATATACTAGCTCAACAGAATTCTGCAGGCAAAGTCTGATTCCATAAGTTTAAAGCCTGGGAAACTTGTGTACCCAGCTCCACTGGAAATGATGATTCACAGATTTTTTTATCTACAAGTTAAAAAAAGTGACTTTGTCATTGGGTAATGCTACAGAACAAAATTCAGCTCAAGAATGCCTCAGATGGACCTTTCATATGCAGAGCAAATTTTAGCTTTTAAATTTGATACCCAAAACACTGACAGAAAAGGATGTATGCTTCATGAACTGGTATATGACAAAAAAAAAGAGATAATTATTCCACCAGAAGAATTTTTAGCATCACTGTCCATCACTCATTTCACTCCTGCTAGGACTAGTAAGAGAATATAAATGAAATAAATATCCTTGCATTTTAAAGCAACCTAAAATTTTATTGAAAATTTAGAACTAGATTTTATTAGCATGAGAGAAACTTGAGGAATGTGGAGTTGTCCCAATTCTGCATTCATTTTCAATTCAAATCTCTGGATCTGATTCTCCATATCTCCACATATTAAAATAGAAAAGAAATTGATCAAGGTGAAAGAAAATTCTTCCTAAACTGATCCATAATGTTTGTCATAGGCTGTAATATAGGATATTGGACTGCATGAAAGAGCTAATGAGTGACTAACACAGAAAGCAGAAGACTTGTGTTATATTACATACTCTATCATTAACGTCTTGTGTAGTCTAAGAAAGTCACTTTGCCAGTCTTGATTCTCTTTTTCCCTTTGTCTTTTCTATATGGAATATAAACTTTTAGAGATTAAATTGACAGGCTATATTTTGATATGCTAATATCAGCCCTAGAACTCCAAGTGCTGGATCAAACTCATCACAACCTGCATGATTTGAAACCTTCCTCCACAAGAACTCGCTCTGAAGGTATGGCTTTGGGTTCTGTTTGTTTTCTGGAATGATCTGGTACTAGTACTCTGTATGTGCACTAGGCCTCCTCTGGATGTTTGTATCTATTTCTGGTGTGTTTTACTAAAGGAAAATGTATGTCCATTGAATAACACTGAGATTCACATCTGATATTTTTGACAAAGATTGTACAGTATTGACAACTTTAATGTAACATGGAAACATAAAGAGTAATATTTACTAACAGCTAATTAAACTGATGACTGGAAATAATTTGTCTTAAAGTTACAGAGGCTCATTCCCTTCTCACTCCCTCCCTTCCCTCCCTTCAGAGAAGAATCACCATTACACCTCTGTAAAGAGGTCTAGTGTTCACACTTCATCAAAGGAGGATCAAACATCTTAAACTGTTCCTTTCAAAGTTAATAGTTTCCAGACTACCATTAGTAATTTCTTTTAAGTGAGAAAAGTCCCAGTACTGAAAATAAAAGCAAATATCCAAATATTGCAAAACTTTTGTCTGTAATACCTAGTAGACAACTTTATTGAGACTTAAAATTTGTAGTATAGTTTTTTACTACAGAATTTTAATTGGATCCAGTCCTGTTTAACATCTTTATTGATGACCTGGATGTAGGGGTTGAAGGCACCCTCAGTAGATTTACAGTGATACTAAGATGGGTGGGAGTGTTGATCTCTCGAGGGAAGGAATGCTCTACAGAGGGATCTGGACAAAGCATGAGGTTCACTAAGGCCAAGTGCCAGGTCCTGCATTTGGGTCGCAGCAGTCCCAGGCAGTGCTACAGGCTGGGACAAGAGTGGCTGTCCAGCAGAAAAGGGCCTGGGGGCGCTGGTCAACAGCAGGCCCAGTGTGAGCCAGTGCGTGCCCAGGTGACCAAAAAGGCCTGTGACATCTTGGCCTGTGTCAGCAATCGTGTGGCCAGCAGGACCGGGGAAGTGACAATCCCTCTGCATCAGCGCTGGTGAGGCCACACCTCAAGTACCACATTCAGTTTTGGGCCCCTCACTTTAAAAAGGGCATTGAAGTACTGGAGTGTGTCCAGTGAAGGGCAGCAAGGTTCTGAGAGGTCTAGGGAACTTGTCTTTTGAGGAACAGCTGAGAGAGCTGGGATTGTTTAGTCTCGAGGAGGCTCAGGGGAGATTTCATCGCTCTTTACAACTATCAGAGAGGAAGTTCTAGCAAAATGGGCCCAGTCTTTTCTGTCATGCCTGCAGTGAGAGGACCAGAAAAAATGGCTTTGAGATAGAAGATTCAGACTAGATATTAGAAAACAATTTCCCTGTTGATGTGGTCAGATTTCGTAATAGGCTGCCCAGGGAGGTGGAGTCACCATCCCTGGAGGCGTTTTAGAGGTTTCTGGATCTGCCAATGGGTGATGGTTAGTGGTTTAGGGGTTACAGTGGTAGTTAGTGCTGGCTGATGCTTGGACTTAACCAACCATGATCTTTGAATGTCTTTTCCAACCTTGATAATTCTATGGTTTTATGTAATACTGTCAAGTTATGGACATTTTGTGCTCAATATATTGTGCTCATTTTGATGTTTCTGTTGTGCTATTTCTTTCATTGCTCATATAAGAAATAATATTCAGTAGGATGCTTTGTATATTTGCAGCTAACTTAAACATCATTGCCTCCCAGTCTGGATTTAGCAAAGTGTTGTACCAAGTTGTAAATGCAAGCAATTGCATGATAAACATTTATTGAGAAGCAGAGTCTTTTTATGCATTCTTTCCTTCCTTCTTTGTTGCCAAGGTGACCATGCAGAGATAAACTAGCTTAAAATATAAATAACCATATCCCTGAATATTTCAAATTCAGAATGTCTACTGAGTAACATTAGAACTGTCAGACTTACACAAGTAATCGTATCTGAAAGATCCTGCAGCTTTTAGTTACATTTCCTTTAAGGTTATAGCCTCACAAGAAAGCAATCCACTGAATTATATTTTCCTCCCATAACTTGCAATGCAGCAGTATTCTGCTGTAGGAGACAAATTGTTCAGAAAAAGAAAATCCAGTGTAAGACTCAGAATTACTGTGATGTCATACTATGATGACAGCCTCTGACAACCAGTCTTTAGCTGATAACCTTCAATGTACAATTTTTACAGAAGTTCACCTGACTGTCAGCAACTAAACTGCCATCAAGAACTGGCTTAGGTTTCCTTTCAAACACTTTTCAATTTTTTTAGATTTCAGCTTTATGGAAACAAAATACTTCCCAAAAAGACATAGCTGAGACATGCACCTGCAAGGGGACTTCACAGCTGAAAGTCTCAAGGTCATTGTATTTGTTCTTCATATGCTGTACTACAAATGCTTTTAACCCAGTTAAAAGACCAGGTTTCAGAGGTTAGTAGCTGAGAGAGAATCTGTGCAGCTTCCAGAAAAGGAGTAATCCTCTGGCACGAGAGCTCTACAAACTTTTCCTAAAAATGGCAGAAGGCTCCTAAAAGTATTTAAAAATCATTAAAAACTTAATTAAAAATCCCTACAGAAGAATCAATACTTTTCTTGTTTTTCAGATGCAGAAAAGTGTAGTTTCCAAAAATCACACATGTGAATTCAGGAAGCTAACTTACGCTTACCTTTTAAGACCTGTGTGGCATGGAAGAGAAAAAGATTTCTGTCTTCTCAATGCTAACTATGGCATTTACCTGGGAAGCAGAAGAACAAAGTTTAGAGTCTTTCTCAGACACAAATTGTCCTTTTCCTGCATGTTGAAACAAAGTCTGATCCTGGAAGTTTCGTGCAGGCTGCAACTCATCTGCTCCCTCCTGTTCTTTTCTCCATCTCTGCTACGCTGGATTGGATTCCACACATTTGGCAAATGTTACTACAACTGTTGTGCCAGGTAAAGGAGACTGCAGGGTTAATCAGCCTGAAGGAGCTGAAGTCTTCCTCCCCTCTCAGGAAGAAGGAACACAGAATTTAGCATGTGGCACCATGGTGGCAGTAAACTCGAGGATTTGTATAGTCATGGTCCATGTTCTTGCTGTCCTTCTCCTCTGGGACAATCTTATGCCCATCAGGAAGTATTGGAACTTTCCACATAAGTGTTTAGAAAGGGGATTCTGCAATTTTCCCTTACATGTGCCTATGTTCTGCCACTATTTTAAGGAAGCCAGTTCAAAATGAAATAAAAACTTGTTTTGATAAAGATTTTCTTTCATAGCTCTAAGACAACAGGAAAAAAAATCCGCTATAAGGTCTTGAAGGGCAAGATGAAAAAGCACATTCAGAAGTGGAGATGAGGTACAGAGTAAGATGAAGCAGGACCAGAGAGAGACTGAGAGACAAGTTAGAAAGTACAACCAGGAAGAAGGAAATACTCAGAAATGTATCAAATATAACGAGAGGAACGTGTCAGTGGAGGGATGATTTACCGAGCAAATAGAGAAACATCCATTAGTCACAGTCACAGCCTAGTTCTCAGGTGGTGATATCTTTAAATGCCATTTAATTGTTCTTAGCTAGAAAAACATTTAATGCTTCTAATGAACTCTAGCAATTAAAAATTTTACAGAGAAATATGTATGCAACAGGTTTTTCCCTCAAAGCTAAGATTATGAACTACTTGACAACATTTTGACAAATAGATACTATACACTGAATAATGGCAATGTGTACCTTTGGCACTATTTAGAAGCAACCAAACTTTGTGTCTCTCTGCCCAAAAGAGGTGTGCTCTGAGGAATGATGGAGGCGAGGGCAAACAGGGTGGGACAGAATAGCCAGCTACTGCACATCAGATACTCTATAGCAGGAATTCACGCAGAGAGGCTGTTGAAATAGTGTTCAGTGAATGGCAGTGATTGAAATACTATTCTTATTGTAGACACGAGGCCCGATTCAGATAGGGCATAAGCAGGTGCAGCTTCATTGAAGTCAATAGTGCAGCACCCACTGGGCCTGAATTTAGCTCACAGTAGGACTTGCTGTGAAGTGTATTACACTAATGATAGCTATGGCAACATACTGTTTTCTGCATGACCTAGATGCATTTGCCCCACATAGATGTTTTCACACCAAGACAGTTCTGTTTCTTAGTTTTTTACCAGGAAGAAGATGAAATTGAGAGATGAATTTTTAGGCCCTGGATTATGCCATTCTGTGGGTTTTAACCCATTTGTTGAAGGATTATACAGTGCTCCCCTTCATGGCTAGTAGGCCTTTTGCAAATAGGCTTTTTAAAGCCAGGTCTATATCAATAGCTTCCAGAAGTTAACTGTAATTTTCTATTCAATTAAACAGTCATTTTAGTTTATGATATAAAATATTTAAGGACAGCATTTTATTACTAACTCCTCCCCAGAGATACCAATAATCACATTACTCATTTCTTTCTCAATAGAAGACATCCAGGGAATTATGTGTTTCACACTTGGGAAAAGAAAGGTTTCCCAAAATAGAAAGACATTTTGCTGGTAAATTTCTGGTTTCAAAGTAAAAGTATATTTGCCATGTCTAAAGTGCAAACTTTTTATCTGATTTTTAGTGTTTTACCTGTGTAAAAAGACCTAAAAACTTCATCTTTATAAAGTCTTATCAAGCACTACTTCCTTTTTGGGAGACAACTCAGTCAAAAGATTGTGGTTTCTCCTGCAAGTCATGCAAGACTTCACAGTTTATTTTTATGGGTTTTTTTAGCTTCCTTTTAAAATATGTGATAAATTTTTGTGATATATGTGTGCTTCTTTCCTGTAAACCTGGTTCTCTCCAACTTACACAAAGCATATTGTTCTGCTCTGGTTTCATGTTTTCTTCCTATTAACAAGATAAGGAAAATATAGGTAAGTTTTAGACAATGCTTGTTTGTTTCCTGAAGTTGCAGTGTATTTACTGAGTATATCAGATTTGTCAGAACAGTCCACACTACTCTTTTTTCCAAACTATTGCACTATGAAATAACATTATGAAAATCGTACATAATATGCAATGACACAAAAAAACAGTGCAGATTAATTTTTGCTTCCAATTAATTAAGCATGCATTTGACTTGTAGTAGACTATTGCTAAATTACAGAAGACTATTGCTAAATTACAGAACAAGTTGCATCTGTCAGAATTCTTTACCTCCCTTTCTCAGATTCAAATTATGGAATTGGTTGTTGCTCTTGGATTTACTGGGTCCTCTCTAATCTGTGTATATTTTAAAATCCTTTACAAAATGGCTTCTTCAGCACAGATCATGATTCTACAGGAGTCTAGATCAAAAATCACTGATGGTGCTGAACAGAAATATGGTCCTCTCCAGTGCCATGTGAGATGCAGGAATAACAGAATCATAGAATTGTGAAGGTTGGCAAAGACCTCTATGACCATTGAGAGCAACTGCTAATCCAGCACCATCGTGTTCACCACTAAACCAGTGCCATATCCACATGTCTTTTGAACACTTCCAGGGGTGGTGATTCCAGCATGTCCCTGGGCTGCCTGTTCCAATGCCTAACCACACTTTAGATGAATAAATTTTGTATAACAGCCAATCTAAACTTCCCCTGGTGTAATCTGAGGCCATTTCAGCTTGTCAGCCTCCTTTCATGCAGTTGTAGAGAGCAATAAGTTCTCCCCCGAGCCTCCTTTTCTCCAGGCTAAATAACCCCAGCTCCCTCAGCTGCTCCTCATCAGACTTGTGCTCCAGACCCTGCACCAGCTCCGTGGCCCTCCTGTGAACTGCAGCATCTCAATGCCCATCCTGAATTGAGGGGCCCAAAACTGAAGATTCAAGGTGTGACCTCACCAGTGCCAAGTACACAGGGACAATCACTGCCCTGCTCCTGCTGGCCACACCCTTTCTGATACAGACCAGGATGCCATTGGCTTTCTAGACCAGCTGGACACACACTGGGTTATGTTCAGCCACCATGGGGAAACATAATATTGCAAGGAGGATCATCCAGAAAAGCTGATACAAATGGTTATATTCATAGCTGGGGCATGGCTAGAACAACTTGGTACAGAACAGTAAGTTATTTAATTATTTTTGCAAATCAAAAGCTTTGCTTACATAATTTTAACTAATTTGGGTTTGGTCTGTAAATACAATTAATGCCTGTGCATCAAACCTACTATATTACACAGTATTCAAAGATAACCATCATGTCAAGACTTTTAATTGATTGAACAAAATGTTTTAAATGAAAATAAAAAGAAATAACAGTGAAATGTAACAATGATGAAATGAACAGGAAACATTCCTTTCACAAAATAATTAATTTTTGCTAAAGAGCCTAGACTTTTGAGAAATACTTATTAGTTAAAACCAGTATTTTTAAAAATAAAATTTATTTATCCTTCCAAATTGCGAGACTCCTCCTGGACAAGCAGTTTCATTCAAAATTTATGGTTTCTAATTGTAACCTTTCCTTTTTTAGGAATGGAAGGAGTAATCTGAGGCTTATCATGAGTTTCAGTCTCTTATTCAAAATTGTTGACATACTGTGAGAAATCAGATATTTGCTTTTAATTAGGATACTTGAAACATTTCTAAAAGCTTTAGATTCATCTGGGTTTGTGAAGCTCAAAGTGTTGTGCTGTTGTGGCAGTTTTGTGTTTGAATCTGGAATGCCATCTTGCATCTGTAAGTTGATCTTGCATCAGCTTGTGTTACACTGCTTCTTGTCCCTAAAAACAAGCAAGATTTTCAGATCTGCTTGATTTAAATCCCAAAGAATTTAGTCCACTGATTCTCCTATGGTGACTTATAAAAATGCTTAAAGGGACTAAAATCCAGTATCCTACTCAAAGACTGATTTATGTAATACAATTGTGCAAAATTTTGTGGCCCTGTTATATTTATGAAACAATCACATAACACTTCACGTGTGCTAATATATGTTGAAACTGGGATTTTCCAAAGCCTGTTGCTGTAAAATTGGAGATTTATCAGGATGTGAAACACTAAAGACTACACAGAAAGCTGCAGCAGAATGGGAGAATCTCAAGTAACAAAACTCTGGATAAACAACTGGATGTTCCAGGGCAAGAGATCACTTGATGAGTAGGATTCATCATGAACAACCGCAGAGGAATGAAACCAGAGTGATATGGTTTAGGAGTCACACTCTGCAATTTAGTGCCCCCTGCCCCAAGTCTCCAAAACCACATGCTGTTGACTTGTTTTTCCTCCCCCACAGGTGGTTCACTGAGAGATAACTGGGGACACAAAAGAGCAACTCACTGGGGAAAAAAAAATGAGATAAGAGAACAAACAGTAACAGCAACAATATTAGTAACAAAAGTGTTGAAAAAAGAGAGCATGGAGCCTAACCCAATCAATCACAAACTGCTCCCTCTGGTCAGGATCAGCAGTGCTCCACTACTCTGTCTGCCACTCTTGCTCCACTGGAAAGAGACACCCTTCCTTTCTGAAGCAAGATTCCCTGTCCCCTGCCCCACTATAATGACATGAGATGGTTTTAAATAACATTAGAGTCTTGGCCATACCACATGGCTCCAGGCTCCACCTGCTCGTGGCTCCCATGAAAAATTAAGACTTGGCCAACACCAGAGCACTACACTTAAAAAAAAAAAAAAAAAAAAAGGCAACTAAAACAACTGTAAGGGAAAACACTCCTTGCCAAGGAGCTCCTTGGGTAGTTGAATTTCTTCATATTGTTGACAGTAGTAAGAATAAAACCATACATTTGAAACTGCGTACTGTTTTTTTCCTTCTGGTTTATTGGACTTTCATTGTGTGGGTTTTCTTTTCCATCTCTCCAAGTCAGGGAAAATGATTAAGAAAGAGAGAAAGATTTCTCTAATGAGTCAACCCATAATGCAAAATTTATATGGCTTCATGTGCAGCTGGGCAAAGCACAACATGGTGCACAAATAAGAAAGGAAATTTTCCATGTTTTTTTGGAGGTAAGAATCCTAGTTACTACTGGCCATCATGACCTACTCGTTCATTTTAGGAAGAAGTGGATACTTTCCATGGGAGAAGCTTAAGCATCGGATTTGCTCCTTGGAGCATTAATAAAGGGGCTCAGTTAGCTTCATCTCATTATTTTACTATGAGTATTGACTTTGGCCTAGAGTCATGTATAGATAAAATGGTGCAAGGGCTTGTCCTAAGTGATTACTCAGAATTACAAATCATTTCACATGTAACTGAATACTGCAGCCTAGCTGGCACTCTGCCCCTTTCTTTTCCCACCTGCATCTTTTCAGCATCCCACTCTCCACTCTTTCCTGCCCCAATAACAGAAAGAATCTAGGTTTGGTTAAATGGATAATTAATCTTACTCACTGAAAGTGGACTTTTAATTCACCAGCACAGGGAGAACATACACGACTATCTCATAGAGTTATGCCAACAAAGATATAAGAAATATATTTAATGATAGCCTGGTAGTAGGCAAACAGCAGGGAGTGTGTAACCATGTATGTGCCCTTTCTCTAAAAGAATAATTACATAGGACTGGGTTTTTTTGGTGTTAACAATTGCCTGATGATTTCTGAATATATAAAAGGTTATCCACTAAATGTGTGTGTTTTAAAAAGGAATGAGCATGAAAGTAAGAAAGATAAATTTTAGTTGCTTTGGGATTCTAAAAGCCCATTATTTTTAAGAGTACTGAGAGGATCAATAAAATAAAGAGACACATAAAAGCTCAAGATACTCTTGGTACATCCAAATAAAATAGAAAGTGCAATGTTCAACTTACAGATTACAAGACAGAAGATGAAAAGAGAGTTTTTAGGGATATACCAGGTTTCTGGAGTACATCTTCTGTGGTATATTACAGCAATTTTCCCCTGAGCAAGATCCTAGCATTTTTTCTAAAGTTTGTTTCATATCTAGACTTTGTGTGAAGGAAGAAGAATCTTGAAACAGTTACTTTGCACAAGTACCTATGATCAAGGATAAGATTTAATATATATTCCTGCTTAATCAGGTATAAAGTTCCCGTAAGGTCACAAAGCAGATTTTTCTCCCAGTTTTGTACAGGTCTAAACAGAATAAAAATTCTTTCCGTGAGCCACATGGTATATATGTTATATAATGCGACCAAATGCTTGAAACTGCCTGCTCAGAGAGGAAACTCAGAGTTCAGTAATTAAAAAAAAAAACCCAACCAAACAAAAACTCAACCAAAACACACCTAATAATTTCTAATTTACCTACTATGGTAATATGTTTTATGGTACTATTTCTAGTCATGGTTACTATTTCTACATTAAAAGCAGATTAAAAACTAGAAAGTGCATAAGATTTGAGCCATACAGGCCTTACTAACTTTAGAATTATAATACTGATATCTCAACTGAATATTTTACACTCAGCTTTGCAAAAAGCTAACAAAACAGTCCAAAGTAGATGAAACAACTTAGTGCAAGTGAAACTCTGACCTCACCAAATTAAAGCCTAAAACTATTAATGATGACCATTAACAATATATAATGCATTTATAATTGCAATAGATTTTGCTGAGGTGTATGCGTTTTTTTAATTAAAGGATCATATTGTTTTTTCCTGTTCAGTTACATTTCGTACTTGAATGTTTGGGGTCTTTTAATGCATTTATCTCTCTACAGTGGAAATTTATTTTCTAAATACAATCTGAAGGGTGCTACTGAAATTAAACCTTTTCAGTAACTGGGAAAATAGTTTCATAAAGTTTATATGAAATTTGGCATTTTGTTTAAAGCATCTAGATTTATGCAGCTCACAGACCTGTGTTTAATCCCTTAGAAGGATCAGCTCTGTCGCTTGCACCATGTCTGAGTGTGTAAGTCTCAGAAAAATTGTGCCTCCTGAAAGAATTGGCTAACCTTGCCATTTTTGGGAGACAATCTGAAGAGCTTTCTTGACAGAATGTGGCATGTAATATGTCAGGTAATTATAATTATTATAACCAACTGAAGGTCCATTGTACAACAATGCTCCACCTGCCAAAACATATTTTAGCTAAATATTAAGTGTGTGTGTGTTTTTGGTGGTGATGATGTTCTAATCTTTTTCCATTTCTTCAGTTACCTTTAGAGGATTACTGTTCCTAATTTGCAGTATGAGAAAAAATATCTCCACCTAAATAAGGAAAGAGAGGAAAAGGTCAGGATAAGTCCTGAACACCTTACTGCTGAGAAGACTGTACAGAGTTACACGATGCAAATGATCTGGACAAAGACAAATATCTGCCTGTTCAGTAAATATTTCACATGTCAAGTGAAGTATGTTAGCTGGTCATGATGTAGTCATTTTGATGAATTTAATAAACTAAGAAGCTCTTCCTACAAATATTTGGAGTGAATCAAAAACATGAACTCATTTATACTTGTGTATCTCTGTGTGTATATTTTAATTAGCTGCAAGTAAATTTATTACTGGAATGTACTTTTATAGATAAGTCCAACAATGTGAATATATTTTGAAAATACACCCTAAATATGCACTGGCACAACAATGTCAGGATCCGTTTAGGCCAGGACAACTATCTCATATTATTTCTACTCATTGCTAAAACTATTCTATCAGAATGAAGATGATCTCTCCTGTGGAACCATATAACTTATCATCAGTAAGAAACTTAAACAACTCACGTAACTTAAACAACTGAGCACTTGCTACTTTTAGAAGATCATACAAAGGACTTTACATTCTTACCTGTAAAAGTGGTAAAAAACAATGAACAAAGGGTTCTAGTAATTCCATTACTCATTTATACTTATAAATGAAAATTATTAAAGGAAAATCTGTTTCTTACAGTTTAATAATTTATAGATATTTTTAAAATATTGTTTACCCTGATGTTTTATAATAAAAGAGATTTGTTTCCCCACATTTCAGTGGTGCTAAGAAAATGAAGAAGTGACAAAAATGCATGATTCAGGGAAAGTGAGCATATATTTCACAGAAAAACATACTTTAAATGTGACTTCCAAGATAACCTACACAAGTACTGTAGACAATGCCCAAATGAAATTTGTTTGTGCACCCTGTGTATGTGTATCATGTCACTATATTTAGATATGCCTTTCTTAGAACTGTCCTTGAATTAGGACAAATGTTAATGGCTTACTAAGAGTTAAAATAAACCCAGGTCTAGGAAAGAAGAAAACATCTCAAACTTATGATTTAATATTTTTATTAACCACAGTGGTAGAAGAAGGTTTCTGACATGGTGTTTTAACATTCCCTAATGAAGGAGATCTAGTACCCTGACCACAGGCTGGGCCAGACTTGTGGGAAGTTGTTGCACAGGGAGAAAAGGTCCTCTAAAGCATCCTCCAGAGCTTGCCAGCTGTTAAGCCATTAAAAAAAGAGTTGTTCAGATGGTAAAGTGCACAGTATTGGATTTCACTAATGAAATAATTTCTTTGTAGCTGCTTTGTAACCACTCAGTATGCTGTATGCTCTACTCTTTCCCTTTCTGTACAAAGGACTGGAGAACAGAGTATCAACTGGCCTCCACGGCCACACAATGCACATTCCAGCGACCTTTGCCTTCGGGTTCTACACCGGAGAGTCATCTGCAAAAGCCAAAAGTAGCTGCTGTTCATGCAATCTTATTTACACAGAGTTTTCACATGGGGAAGGCTGTATCCTGAAACATGTCCTCTCTCTGACCTGTTCAAATTCACAGTGTCTCAGTATTTCCACTGTCACGCTCAGGCACACTCTTGGAACACTCCTCTACTCTTGGCAAGCAACACTGGCCAGTTAGGTTCTCCAGGAGAATAAGCACCATAAAAAATTTTCATCTTAACCATTTTTTGAGTAGATAGTCTATGTTTCAGTTCCAATGCCCAGTGCCATCCTGCCTCCAGTCCTGCTTAATTCCATGTTTCCTTTGTTTCATAAATGGAAAAAACAAATGATGAGTTCATGGGTGGAACAGAAGCAGTAAAACAGCACATAAGCATTATTCTAGCAGAGACTTCATTTTCACTATAAATTGCAGTGAAAAAAGGGCTTCAGCAGTCTTATTTAAAATCTATATCGTATTTTCATGCACGGGTTTTTCCTTATTTTTCTGTGACTAGAAAATGAAAAAGCAAGACAATGTGGGTATAGTTAAGTCCATTCCTGAAAATCAGTTATTGACTCCATGGCTATATTTCATTGAATCCAACAAAAAGAAAGTAAACAATACTGGTATGTTATTTGCTATTAGCTTTGATAATGTCTTACATCTAATTACAAATAAAAGGCTTCTCTGTATCTGTTGTCAAAATTAAAATAATGGATATTTTCTACTTTCTCTCTAGCCCTTTCAGACATCCTGTGAAACTACAATAGGGTGCTGAAGTTTGTCTGGGTGACTTCTTTGCAAATTAAGATGGATGGAGTTTTTCCATTTTAATTATTAAGACCAGCTGCTTTCTAAAAGAGAGAGTGGGTTAGGTTTTTGCAGGTCTTCCAAGCTAATGTATTATCAGAGTTTTAGTGATTGATTAAATAGCTCACTGGTCTAAGTTTCTACATATGAGACATCTCAGCAATTTAAACAGATGTCATGCAAATGAAGGAAATCCATCTGTATATAGTTACAGTTATATGCATGTCTTATAGGAAAGATACTAATTTTTGACCTGCTCTGACAGAAGTATTTTAAAGTTTAAAAAAATTCATTACTTTTTTTGCATTTATTTCTCATATTTCTTAAATTTTCAGTCACCCTCTACCTTCTTTCCTAGAAAATAGACTTTTTGTGATCAAAATTATGTTGACATCACTAAAATTGATTTTGCTGTATCATCTGTACTATATTTTTTAGACCCACTTGTTTTTTTCTCAGCCACTTTTGCAAAAGTCTTGTTTTACTTGGAGTGCTAACACTCTGTTTAACTACCAGAAAAGTTTCCTTGAAGAACAAATTAGCTGACCCTTTTCTTGAAAGAGCCCCTTTGCAACTTGGTAGATTCTACCTGTCCATGGCTCTCTTGTAGTGAGGAGATACCTAGCTAAATCTGAAATTTCCATGTTGCAGTTCTGGGAATGACACTTTAAACTGCTGTTTCTACTAAACTGTATTATCCTGTAAGTTTTGGGGTTTTTTGTTTCTCCTAATGTACAGATAGTAGTTCTGTTCTCTGCTTCAGAACTTAATAAGTTTTAACAGGTTTTATTATAACCTCATAAGTAAAAGTGTGCAATGACTCTTAGAAAGGGGTGGTTCATTCCTGTTACAGATAGACCATGTGCTGGTGTCATAAATGGCCATTTTATAGATGGATAATGTACTATAGTCATAATTCTTTATTGCTGATAGTTATTGCACTAGATCATGACCCTTGGATATTGAGAGTCAGTTTTTAATATCACAACCATTTACAGAGGTTAATGGACTAGGTTTTGCAGCTTTTGACCTTTTGATGGTGAGGGTTAGGAGGTTGCATTTGTGCACTAAACTGCCAGAAAATATCTGTTTATTTATCTTAGCTATAATAGACATGGTTACTGCTTATAATCAAGAAGCTGAGAATAATGTGACTTGTATGAATTGGAACTATTTGAGCTGCATCTTCTAAGGTACACTTAGTATGAGATTTTCAATTCTTATTAATTAGAAAATCCATATTTATTAGCATTTAATCTTTACTATGTTTCATCTACATAAATAAAGTTGAAATTGAATTATAATAGCTAGAAAATGTTTGATAACTGGATTTCATCCAGAATTGTTTTAAGGCTCATGTTCATGTTTATGACTTGGCTAGGTTACCTGTAGATGGCTTGCTCAGTTGTTATGTGTACTGATCTGAAAAAGTCACAGCAGGCTAATCACAGGGGTAAGTTTTCTGGCTGAAGTATATGAGCTCTTCTGTTTCAGAAAGTCTTTTTCTTATGCCATAAAATGCCTGCAATATGAGGCAGCCATTTTAATGCTTCTGCAACAATGAAACAAGCATGACGTCTGCAGTATTGATAGTAGCATGAACTACAAAAGTAGAGAATTAAAATTTAGCCCTTTTCCTTTTAGAAGTTCAAGTTAACTTTGTCAGTTACTTAGAAAATAAAACATCAGGGTGAATGGAAGAAAAAACCTTCAGAAAAAAAAACAACAGAAGAATGCAGTAATTATTCTGATTCAATATTTCAACAGTATAACTAATGTTAAACATGGGGAATATTAAAGGACCCTGTCCATATTTAAAACAAACTTTCAAAAGTAAGTTGTAATTTGAATGTCTAAAATGCTTATTCAGATGGAGATATTTAAAAAACAGATGGAAAAATGTGGTGAAGATATGACAGAAAGAAGTGGGAACATTTAATAGTAGAAGCACTTGTCTAAGCTCTAACTGAGACCTGATACACTGACCTAAGGTTTCTAAATCCTACTCAAATTTCTATGATTTTTATAAAAGTTAATTTTCATAACTAGAGACTTAGAGATTTCATTTATTGTTTCTAGTCAGAAAAACTTCATAGATTCTGATTGCTTTAGCATTATTTTTACCACTATTTATTTTTTAAAATATTTTGAGTACCAAGTAATTCAGATAGGCTCAAAAAATTTGTCCAATTCTAGCCTGAGAGAATTTGTAAGCTCTTCAACCACAATGGCTTTTTTACTCTTATTTATCCTTCTTACAGCTTTTATTCTCCCTTCCCCCTCTTCTTTACTCCCTCTTCTTTGCTACCATAGCAGTGTGGGTGGGAGTGCTGCATTTTGTTTGCTCTGCGATGCTGAATGATTCCAATATAATCAAACTACACTTTTATAGTGTTGCTTTATACCATGCAGCCCAGGGTGCTAACAAAATAATAAAATTAGCAGCTCAGATAATGACGAGCAAGGCAGGTCAAACAAATAATCTTTTAGACCTGGAATTGAAACTGGAATGGTATTAGAGTTGCAAACAGCCAGAGGCAGTGCTGACATATGAGACAGTGCTTAACCAAGCCTCAAGCATAGATATGTGGGGAGTGTTTTGGAGATCTGATCATGGATGATACTGAGTGCTTTCTGCAGGCCACCAGAAAGACAACGTAAATAGAACACAGCCATAGTAGTGGTACTGACAAGTACTCAGCATCTGAAAGAATTGGACTCTAATGCCCAACCTGTATTTTTATTTGTAATCAGTATTGTGTTTTCAGGTACCTAGGGGCAAGGGTATTTCTACTCTACCTCATCTGTAGTTGATTATCGCATTTTACCTTCAGCTTGACTCCATTTACAATGAAGAAAAAATAGTATCAGTTAACCAAACATTGCTGATGTGATGAACTACTTACACCGATTTCTTTAAAAGGGTATTTTGGGGGGTAAAAGCCAGCAATGCTTTTGCAGCTTGAAATAATGTAAATTTCCTCTTTTTCAATCAGGTAGCTTGCAAATTTCACACCACAAGAGGAAGTATTTCTTATATAATGCAAGTCTAGTCCAAATGTATCAAGAAGCTGCCCTCTAAAAGTGTGGGGGACTCTTTAAGATTTACACTGGTTAGATACAAGTGCTTTTCACTTATAAAATGGGTGACGGTCAGATCGATTAACTACAGTATATAGTACTTAAAGTGATGAAGAAAGACATTGGATGGTCAAATGATTAATGTCAAGCTATCCATTTTGATGTTTGAAATCCTAATTGTGTTTAGCTCTGACCTCCACCCTCACTGCTACCAATATAATTACAGGATCTCATCTAAATGAGACGGATTCAAGAAAAAAAAAGGAACTTGTTGTCTCTAGTTTATCCTCTGAATATTCTTTAATATCTACACCTAGAGAATGCTTAAATTCACCATTTTTTTAGCTGTCTGAAATATATTCTTAGGAGATAATAGCACTTCATTGCTTAAAGTTACATATTAACATTTCTTTCTCTTTTTCTCTCCTTCTTTCCCTTGTTCGTTGCCTGCTCTTTTGTTTGTACAATGTTCTTTTATCCCGACCAATATAACATTTTAGTTCTTGTAATAAATGCCTTCATGTGAGGCAGTTCAGCTAAGAGAATGTTATTAGACTGTGCTCTCAGGCAGTGCACCTTCACACGATCAATATGGATCCGAGCTTCTGTTCATTCCCTCTTTGCTTAAATTCCCTGCAAATGTGCAAGGGAAGCAGCAGAGGGTGTCATCAATCATGGGCTACTCTGACACGCGCTGAAACCTGACCAATGCTGAGATGTTTTAATAAGGCATCCATTAAAACCCTCAAATAAATTGCAATTTGAAAACAGAACGTAATATAGCCAAGTTTTTCTCATCCATCTTGTGGCATGTCATGTAATGTAATTGCACTGTTAATTTATCCGAGAACTTTCTCTGTACATGGTTTCATTGGCATTGCTTAATTTCCCTGCAGACTCTTGTGTGTTGGTGGAGGTGAGTGTACATGCATGTGTGGTGCATATACATATCCATTTCCACTTTAGGGGGTGATAATGGTTCTCTTTAGCATGGCATTAGCCAGAGAAACAATCAAGGATTTGAAATGTTTGACATTATGTCAATGGCTCCTGAGCTTTTGATATTTCCTAACCAGTTCTTGCCTGGAGCAGTCCCCCTTTTCTTGCCTTCCCAGCTTGCCATTGGTTTATGCCCCTCAAGAGTGGGATCACTCAGAATGCCTGTGGATCCCATCAATAAATATTGACAAAGGGGTTGAGGGACCATTTAAGATCACAAAGCAATGGCAGTCAAAACAACACAATGCTGATCTCTATTCCTGTGCTTAGGAGGCATGTGTGAAGTTTTGGCAAGGGCAGAGGAAAGTGAGAAGTAGTATATCAATAGGACAGAATGAAAAAAATGCTTGTGCAAAATAATGTCAAAAATTACATTTAAGTTTCTCTTTTTTAAGCATAAGTTCTGGGAGGGAAGGTACAAGAAGCTTATATAGATTTCTTTGTCTGCCATGTGTAAGTCTAAAAATAAAGCTATTCCTCATCCATGGCTGCCTCAGCAGTTTCTTTACTTTTTTTTTTATTCTTCTGGGTTTTTGATAATCCTTTATCTCTCTTTGCTGTGAAAAAATCCACATTTACAGTTGCAAAGCAAAATACTGCTGCTGTGTACAGGCACTCTAAATCTGTCTTCTATTGTAACTTTAACACAAATTAAGATTTTATTTTTGTTGGTCAAAAAATTTCCTTTTTTTAGTCAATAATTGCCATATTAAAAAAAAACCAAACAAACAAACCAAGCCCCAAAAACAAACCCTAGATTTCTTTATTTCAGTACAACAAAATTAAATCAAATGGTAATAAAAAGCTTTTAAAACTAAAGAAATCAGAAAAATTACATTTGATTTCTACAGTTTGATGCTCTGTAGCACAATTCACCCAATTTCTAAAGGGCTCCTCCTAAATACATTTTTTCACTTCTGAAAATACTTCTGTATTACATTTCAGACATGTATAGGGACATATTCAGTATCTGGAAAGGTTCAATAGCCTGTATTTCTGAGTCACTGAGCACCCCAGTTTCTGAATGCCAGAGAAACTACAGGGATCAGTACTGATGATAATAACATCTCAAATGTGCTGTACAAGGTTGCTAAGCACGTAATGGATATTCCAGTCATTGTAGTGTCAGCATCTTAAATCTTTATGGAAGTAATTTTAAATCATTGGGGAAAAAACCCTAAAGTTTTAACTTTTCAAGTACCTGATTCTATTTTTTATTTAAGAGTTCAGGCATCAGTGTAGTGCATTTAAAAATGGACATAAGGCAATATTGCTGCAACCCTTCACAAAGGCTTCTTTCTGTGTTGTTATTCAAAGAACTGAAAAAAATATGTGTCACTAAGGCCCAGAGAATCAATTAATATTGTTTTCAGCCACAATGTCGCCTACAGACAGCATTCATAAAAGGGTGAAAATACCTGCAGAAAAATACCTCTGCCTAATTTTTTAACGGTTTTTTTCCATAAAATAGTTTCAAATTAAAGTTCAAATTAGGTGAACATATTGTTTCCAGGAGATTCTATTTTGTTAATTGTCTCCCTAATAGAGAAGATTTTTAATTCTTTGTTTCTATTTAATCAACCTTAAGATCAACACTACAATTATATGAAAGGTTTGATGAGGTACTCAATCAGTTCTACAGTAGTCATCCCTGAAATGCTCATTTGATATAAATACAATGGCATTGTAATCATCCTGAGTAATCATTTCTTCTTATGCATTCTTTCTATGTTTAATATTCCTAAGACTGCAAATATTACAGATGAGAAAAATTAACAGAGATCTATTAGTAGTGGCTTGTTTAGATGTGTAGGTATAAACTGTCATTTTTTTTATATACATAGAATTAATGAAATATTAATGCACTGAGAACACTGAATTCAGTTCTGTCAGTCTACTTTAAGGAGAAGAAATGAATATGAGTCTTAAAATGATATAAAAAAACCCCCATAAAATAGAAATGTGCTTGTTAAATAAAATTAAACAGAGTTTATGTGTCTGTTTCACGGGCACTGGGCATGATTCCACATTCCCTAAGGATACTATACATCACTTTGCTAGTGTAAAGGGAGCATAAATCATATTTACAGTTACTTCATGGCTGCTTTATACTGCCAGAGTCATGTAAAACAGTGCAAGTGTAAATGAAGTTTGAAATAAAAGGAAATGCAAAAAATTCTGTAAGCACAGGTAAAGCACAAAAGACACACTCATGTATTTCTGGTACTTGGAACTACAGCCATTATGGAAATCAATGGAGTGATTATTTAGTTTCTTTCTTAGGAAACACAGGAACATTTAAAGAAAAAGGGCTTGACTGTTGAGTCCACTGTGGCCTGCCCCATTTAACCCTGTGATGTTTTTAAAGGAACTGATTTGTTTTACTTTTTGATTTCCTTTCTCTGAGCTCTTTCTTGAACTGATTTATAATTCTTGCATCTATTGCTGCCTTCAGCAATGTGTTCCATAATTCAGCTACCTTTTGTGTAATTAAATTCTGTTTGAATTGCTTATAGGCTTGTACTGCTTGTAAGCTTTCCATCCTGGATCTCTTGTTTCTGAGTTACTAAAATTGTACCAAGTATGCCATTAACAATGTAGTTTGACTACTAAAATGTCTGTGTCTGAATTCAGACTGAATATGAGTTAAGTAGGCAAGAAAAATCTCTGTAAAACTATGTTTGAATTTTGGGCCTTAGAATGTTTTAATGTTGGTAGGTGATAGCTGAAATCTATGGAGATAAAATATGTGACACTATAAACACACCATAAAAAATAAAATTTCAATTCTGGTCTGACAACATTTCCAATATTTTCTTAACAATTCCTCCATCCATATTTGAATATACTATAATGTTTAAAATTCCCATTTGTTCTATTTATAATCTGCATTTTTATATTCTTTTCCAATGCCCTGATAGTTATGTTTCTCTTAAAGGAACAGGCTTCTCCTCTCTCCTCCTCCCCCCTTCACTTTGAAAAAAAACTCAGGAAAATATGTCAGTAAACCAACATGACCACATGCAGTGATATTTTCAAGAAAACCTCAGGAGAAAAGCATTTCTATTTCATAGCATAAATCTGAGCTCTTGGCCAGCCTTCCGTTTGCAAGTCGCCTGCACAACTCTCATGCTAATTCTCCACCAAACCTCCAGTTTTATGAAAGCTATATTTTATCTGTTTGGTTCTTTGCAATCACATGAGAGTTGAAAAAGGAATATTAGCACCACTCACATTTTATAGTGGGAGTCACAGTACTTGGTTGACCCCTTTTTCAGGTCCTATTGAATTTCCTATACAAAGGAAATGAAAATGTTTTATATTTGCTATAGCAGCATATAACAAGAGGTTTAGTTATTACACATAGGGCTGCAATGTTCTGCCTTTTGTTTCACTTGTCTGATCTGAAATTTCAAAGCACAATGTTTGTTGGGTTTTTTTTAGTGTTGAGTCTTCAGACACAAGGAACAAGAAACACTGTCATATGTATGCAATTTACTCTGAGCAGGTAACATGGAAATCAGAGACCACAAGCACTGTGTTCACCTTTTGTTGTTTGACTCCAAACCTCAGTTAAAATATATTTGAGATACCTTTTCAGTATGGTCCTGTTACTACAGAGCTCTTCACAAATAAGTAAAATGATTAGTGTTAAATTTTCCTGCTCCCTTTCACCTACCTGCTTTTTTCCACCTATTCTGAAAGGAATTTTAGCATTGCAGTAATTTTGACCCCTGAATAATCTCTTCTAATCAGTTAATCTGTATTTCTCTCCCAGTCACTAAAAACCTGTGAAAAAACTTAAAACTAGAGCTGTATAAAACAGAATTACATTCTACTTTGTGTGGCAAGGAAGCAAAGCATAATTCCTCATAAGGAATTTAATACTGATGCAACGAAGTCACTTTTGTGACATAATTTAGATGGCTTAAAACCTCTGACTGTGAAATAAAAAAAACCCAAAATGTGAAATTTTAATTTGGGGAATTAAGCCATTAGTTTCAATGGGTCAGGATTTCACTCAGAATACTTGAAAGGCTAAATATTTGGCAAGCCTCAAATAGACAGTAGGCTATGTGTGCAGATAGGGCTCTTGCACACTGAGTGAAAGAATCCATATTTGGGACAAAAAGATATTACAAATTAAATTACAGAACAATGCCAAATACATGCTCAAGAGGACATCACAGGAAAAATCTTCAAGTTAAAATAAAGTCTAGCTGAACAAAACCTCACTTCTGACAGGTGCTATGAACACTTGTAATAAAAATTGAGGAAACAGAAGTTGCATATCTTCAAGGATAAATATGAGATTATAATAACAGATACAAAACCAAATTCATGTCACGAAAATTTAAAACATCACAAAATAAAAAGAGAAAATGTGGGTTATTTTTGGTTTATTGGTTGCTTTGTTTGTTTGCTTTGGTTTGGGGAGGTTTTTTGAGGTTTTTTGAGGTTATTTTGGTGGTGCAGTTTTGTTTGTTTGTTTGTTTGTTTTGGTTTGGTTTTGGTTTTTGGTTAGTTGGTTAGTGGTTTTTTGTTTGATTTGGTGTTTGGTTTTTTTGTTTTGTTTTGGTTTTTTTTCTGGGTTTTTTTGTTGTTTTTTTTTTTTTTTCCTTAAAGCAAAAAGCAGTACTATGACTAACAGCTTACCTGCAGAGTTTTCAGTTCAACATTATTTGAAATCCTGGAATTAGGATTTTTTTTCAAAATTTAATGTCTTTTTGTGTTGTTTTACTTATAAGCAAACAAATTTTCCAGGTTTTCTGGTTACAAGAAAACCTAAATTGTTCCTGCATTTTTATTAGTTTCTTCTTGGTTCTTTGAGCAGTCACTGTCCTGCTTTTCAGCCCTTCTGTGCTTGCTGTCAGCATGGATGCATCCCTAATTTAACAGCACTAGTTTAATGCAGGAAGCCCTGCAGCCATGGCTTTTGACTATGAGACCCCAAGCCACAGCACTGGCACTGCCTGAGTGTTTGCTCAAACATTTTGTTCCTCACGATAAATTGAATCCTTATCTATGCAATTATCTAATCTTTATCTATGCACTTACTTCCGTGTTAATGATCTGCAAATACTACAGGTTTATTTTTTGGGTTCTGAATTGTTTCTTTGACTTGCAAAATGCTGAAAACACACAGTGGTGAAAATGAGAGAAATCTAGGTCACATGAACAGTGCAGAAAAGCAAGACTGACACTCAAACATTGATAACTCTTAGGAATGCCTTTTGTAATAGACAGTAATGAAAGTTTGAAATTAAAAATCAGTGGTTTCAGGGGATTGTACTCTGTAGTTTTGTTTCAGACTTATTTGAAATAAATATTAGAGCATTCTTTTTTTTTTTTAATAGTGTTTTGAGGAACTTTCTCTGTCTCTAATAGTAAGCCACTGTCACCGGGAGGAAACAAAGCTTTTTGGTGGTCAACACTATTCCTAACAAGTTCATAAATTTGCAGCATATTGAACCATGACATTTTTCAGAATTATCTTTTAGTGTTTGAAAACCTTACTAACTTTCTCAATCTTTTGAAGGGAAAAAACATAATTATGTAGATATTGAATAAGAACTTGTCACTCTAACAAAAACACCACACTTCACCTTTCTGCCCCTAATTTCATGGGCAAACAAAAGCAATCCACTGTTGAAGATATTGAAGCTCGTGAACTGAGCTGGGGAAACTGCTCCCCGCAGTACAAGTTATTTAAGGGCAAGAAGAGAGATAAAGGTAATTTGAGCTGCAAAAATATTGGGAAGGGAGAGAAAACATTGAAATTTTATGAAGAATGATGGAGGTAAATATTTCTTGGGAATATATTTTTAATAACTTCTTGGCAGTAATAAAGTAGTGGGATAGTCTCCTCAGTTGCTTCTCTTGTTTGGGGTAGCTAAGCAGTGTATGCAGAACTGTCATCTATGCATTTTCACTGGCAGCAGTTATAACAATATGTCCATCACAGCTGGATTGTTTTTATTTGCTATTCACAGGCAGTTCTGCAGGAGAGAGTTTACAACGTCAGGGCCTGATCTATGGCATACAACTTGGACCAAATGGGTGATAAATGTGAATCCATGTAAGCAAAGTAATATATTTTTCTATACACTGTAGCTTCTCTGACAACACTGGCTTTTATTTTAAGACAAACAGATACAAATTAGTAGGAAAGACAACCTGCTTCACTCTTAGGGAGATTTTGCTTTCCTTCCTTATTTACTTCAAATGAAAATAGACAATTCAGAATGTGACTACATGGACAGCACACAGGGACTTAAGGCTACTGGAGCAAGAATAAAGCGAATTTTCAGGCCTGATTTTTTTTGTCTGTAGCAAATACAAATTCCAATGTTACATGGTGATTGCTGTCACCTACCATTTCCTTACACCTTTCAATAAAGAGGCCATCTGTTACATCTGCTCAAGATCCTGAAGAAGCTGAGTGCAGCTGTCTGACTAGGGAATATCTGAACTCAACTGCCTTGTACTGCCTTCTTGGTCAACAACATTCAGAATTGTTGCTGATGTATGAGAAAGTGAAAATTGCTTATTCTCACAGATCTTAATCAGAAAGCACATCTTGGTCTTCAGCTATAATTTCTTGTCTAAAACAATGTCACTCATATGACACACAGTAATTTCTGGATCAAGTCTAACATTTATTTTGAAATCTTTTAGGAAGGTATTCAACCTTGACATAAAGGGTACATGGCATCATGTGCATCACTGAGAATCCAGCTCAGGAAAATATTCACTGTTGTAGGAGATTTATTTTATCTTCAATAGCTCTGTATCTGTTGGTACAATCCCACATAATCTCAGTTCTTTATAAAATTGTCACTATATCTTTTTCTATACAAAAAATCAGTGACTTTAAATTGTTACATCCATTAAAGAGCAGAGAAACATTTGTCTTTTAGTTCACATAAGTAAGTGGAAAAAAAGGAAGGTAACTATCTGCTAAATACCAGTATAATCTTCAAATTGTGATCCTTCAAAATAGAATGTAGACACAACATTCAAGATAAATTAATATCTCTGATGGTATCAGTTTTACAGAGGAAATTGATACAAATATTTTGCCAAAAACAACTGAGATGACTCAGAGACATGTTAAGAAAAATAGAGATCACTTGTCCTAAGGATTTCTGGTTTTGTCTCAGACCTTCTATCTAGGAAATAAAATTATACTTAATAGGTACAATAAAACTTGAGCTGTATACAGGTTTTAATCCAAGGACTTTTTTGTAGGTTTTTTTGTTAAAATGTTTGAGAAAAAATCCTGTGCCAAAGATTAGAACTTGGTTTCTGATGAATAATACTGCACTTGATTCAAAACTTTAAAACAGTTATCAGCAGTAAGAAGGAAGCCTTTAGGGTCCTAGTAAGAGTTTGGTAAACATTAGGTGCTAAAGTAAGAGTAACTTTGACTTCATGTGGATTTGGTGTTACTGTATATAGGTTTATAAATATTTTGGTGGTTGAATCATGTTTCTCTCAATTTTTCAAAAAAATACCCATGATCAATCTTAAAAAAATTCTTCAAAACCACTTTTTTTTTCAATTAAAGTACTTTTTTTTTTACGAAGTAAAATAAAAAATGTATTTGAAGACTTGTGCAATTTTAAAATAAGTTACGGATTGTCTCCTTCCAGTGGGTTGCTCAGCCCTATAAGGAAAAGAAAATAGAGTAATAAAAAACCAGTTATGTGAAGATTTAATTCCTCTCTGAGAAGAATAAGAAATTCACGTCTGTGATTTATTAAGCTTTTTACATTTACAAAGGTGCATTATAATTCTTTCCTCTCCTCTGTCAGTCTATTTTAAAATGTAGAACAAAAGATACATTACAATATTTTGGTGGAAATAATTTTCAGTAGCATAGAATATCTGCATCCAGTGACATATAAGCAAACATTAAAAAAATGAAAAGTTATAGTGATTAAATTATGACTCTTAAAAGAAAACTCTTGATTTGTGAAGCAGTCTCTTGGTTCAATATAGTTAAACAACTCTTTTTCTTTTTTTTAATTCTTTTTTTTCCCATGCACTTTCATTTAATTGACTCTAAGTTTCTTGCTGTTTTCTAGGCACAATATGACCTATTATCAAACAGGGTCAGAATTTACCACTGTGAAAAATCTAGTCCTATGTTGTATAAAAAACAATTAAGGAATTCTGTCATCCAGACCATAACTGATCAGTGAGTTAAATTAAAACTTTTAAACAGAAATATGACTGTTCTCAGGCTTATGTCTTGGAGACAACATTATCGCCTTAGATACTGTTTCAATGTTTTATGATGTATATATATTTAAGAAATAGGGCATTGCAAAATTATCTTTCAATTTTTTTTCTATTTTAAAAGAAAACTATAGTCTTGAGATGTCCTAAAAGACAGGTTTCTGTCTCATAACCATTGGAGTAGACAATACTTAGCTTAATGATACGAAAACATGAGACACAGCACCTTTCCAAATTCAAATGCAAATATTTATTGGACCCTTTGAAATTTTTTCTTCTTTTTTCAGTAGCACATTTTATCAGTTTAATTATTTATACTTAAGAAATAACTTTCAGAGTTCATAAGGATTACATGAGAACTGATTAGGGAGAAAAAGTTGCATGTTTACATTTACATAGTTCACATACGAGCAGGGAAAAAAAAGGAAAAAGGAATGAGAAATCTCTTTACAGCTCTCAATGCTAACCCAGAGATTCCATAATGGACTCTGCTGAAAAGTGAGTTCATATTTGTAATAAATATAGGTAATAGATCATTCATTGACCATTCCAAATTATCATTAACCTCCTAGTATTTTACTTCCTGTCTCAGTTAGGAAGTGAAACAGTCAAACTTTGACTCCTTTTAAACTTTCCTAATTGTAGGCTTTCTAATCAGTGAGAGCTCTAGAAATATAATGATTAACTACTGATTCCTTTCTCTCACCATAGCTGTATCATTTTCTCTCACCATAGCTCCATCACATCAGCATAACATTTGCCTGCTAAGGCCAATGGAAGAGGGAGATAATCAAAACCTGAACATATAATATAATTCTTCCAGTTTTTTAGTCTAACTTCCCCGAAAGTGAGGACCTTTGAGAACCCATTTGGAAAGTATATTGTCAAATACAAGTAACATTTCAAGCAGGAAACCTCAACATTAAATACTGTGAGACAGATGCCTGTGTTGGTATAAGCAGATGTTATTGGTGCCCATTGCAAATGTTGATTTCTTCCCTTCTGCAAAAAGACAGGGGTTGTGGATATCTCCAAAACTGGCTGAAGCCACTGCCTAATAGGTGCTGAAGAAAGGACAGTGAGAAATGTCATATTCTGTATGTGGAGTGCCTTTTCTTCTTAAGCTAGTTTGATTTGTTTCTGACATGCTAAACTCACTGAACAATGTATGTACTGCAAGCTACTTGGATGCCAACGTGACATGTGAGACCAATACATGTAAGAGAGCTCTAGAGCAGGATAACACAGAAGATAGTGATAATACCTGTTCTGCAAAATGACATTTTAAAAAATCTTATTCGTGAAATGATGGAGAAGATTATGCTTGTGATCCTGTGTGTGGCAGCACTATAAGCCAGTCTTTCCAATCTTAGCATCACAGTCCATCATGTAACAAAAAGCAGCAATTCTAAAACAAATTGAGAAGCTTGGTAGAAATATTTTGTATGAAAAACTGAATTATTCTTAAAATATTATTATAATAATGTAGTGATACATTACTAAATGCATCTGTTTACTACATGTGTTCATTAATATCTGTTGCACTGCAACCCTGTAAAGCATTAGATTGTTTTATACTACACACTATGTAAATGTGGATAAAAAAGACAACTCTTGCCCTGGAGGACATATTTGTAAAGCAGCAGCAGATTGTATACATGAAGCCCAGCAGAATTTCAGATACTTCCAGTTCTCATAAGCTGTGGCCCAATCAGCAGTCTAATGTATGTGAAGTATGCTCTTAATCCCTGATGTCTTCATCTTCAGATTTATGTTCACCACGCATAAAACTTCTTAGTTATGTTTTCTTCAAGGTAAATGAGTTTTCAATAGCAAAACTATTTTTAAGAGGTGCTAAAGTTCATTCATTAGCAATCACATCCAATTGATACCTATCATGCTTTAAAAATAAGGTAGACATTTCTAGTGGTGTAAAAAGTAAGCCAGTAAATAATGAATGAATAAATAAATAAAAAAAAAAAAAAGACTGTCAAATATAGTTCATGCAGAACAACTCCAAGGAAACTTGTGAGTTTTACAGCCTTTGGGAGAATAATTTTCTCATTAAAAAAATTTCCATAGAAACTGTTATATGTTAATTGGAAGTCCAACTGAATAAAACTACATGTAAGCTAGAATAGGAAGTGATGAAATTTTGTTCCATTTTAGCACTAAAAACTGCAAAAGAAACTCCAATTACACTGTGAGATATTCGTAAAAGTCTTGAAACTTATTGGACTAATACATCCAGACATTTTCTTCCATGCTTCTGCATTGATTCAGTTCAAGGAAATGCAGTACAGTTAACATTCAACTTTAATTGCAATGAGGTGACAACATACTGGGTAATGAGTTGTTTATGAGTTGTAGATGTGTTTACAATGAGTTGACAATGTGTTGGATAAAGTGTTCTTCTAAAGTTGTAGATCTATTTACAGTGAGCAGTGGGGGAATGTTCATTAGTTGTCGATTTGTTTGTTTACATTGTTTTCGATTTGCAATTGCTATAAAACAAATCCCAGGCTGATGAAGGATGATTGTTTGTGCGCTTTAATGATTTACTGTAGTAGCTTGTCTGAAAAAGTACTTAACTCTGCTTCATCTGTCAGTTCTCACTGCAAAAGCTCCTAGTCACAATAGTTTTATTAGCACAGCATGGGCCATTTGTAAGAACATTACGCATCTAAAAAATATTAGTGCTTTCCTGTTCAGTCTGTTGTATTTTGGCTGACTGAGCTGAACAGAATTTCTTCTGCTCTGTACAAGTTTATATCCTTTAATATGTACCAAGATATTCACTTGAAGCCATACACATTCCATCCCTGGAAATACTTCCCTTGATCTGTCTTAGAAAAAGAAAGGTCATGTGCTTTAAGTTAAATTACTATGTACTTTTTCTCACTGCTGCTACCTTCTCAAAAACAGTTCTATTAGATTATACTATCTATTGGATTATACTGGGTAACATGACATGAAGAAATATAAATATACATTGGAGGATACTTGCTTTTACAAAGTTACAGAAAATCTTTCAGCAGTTTTCAACAATTTGGCAAAATAAAATTACAATATACTTTGTTACTTTAATCAGTGCATGCCAATAATTTCTGTTGAAAACAGATCCAAAAAGGAATTTCTGATTGTTTTGTGCCACACTAGTTTTTCCCAGTTACTAGTTCTATGTTCCAAAACAAGCTTGGACCAGGGGTTTTTCATGGGTTTTTTCTGTTATTTCCCAAGAGCACTGTATGACATATACCCTCCCTTTCATCTTCCCTTGCTGTTCATCTTTTAAGTATGCATCTTTGACTAAGTTTTTGCAACTCATCTTATCATGGGTTTCTCCAATATTGAAACACATTTCATCTTGAAAAGCTTGCAAAAAAGCTCCCAAAAGAGTTGATAAAGAAGTCTAAAAGATGTCTGAGGTCTGGATTACATAGCTATGCAGAAAACCTGTTCTACCCAGGCAAAGTGAAGAACTTCTGGAATTTATCAAAATGTGATTTTAAGTGTCCTGAATAGTACAAAAATTAATCCAAATAATCTAATTACTAAAATCCAGACATCTGATAAAATCTATGAAATCTAAAACACATTAGAGAGATATGGAAAGCAACAACACCAAATGCACAGCATTTAGAAATGGTATATTGCTGGCTATAATAAGAATGCATTACCACTGTTCTGACTTTTTTTCTTTCTTGATCATTATGCCCTTATCATTAGTTTGTAATTAGAAATTCAATTATTTGGAATTTATATATTGTAATTCTCAATACTTTTTCCCACAGTGATCATGCATAAAGAATGAAAGCTATAATTGGAGGGAGAGCTGCTGGCTCCCTGACATTCCTGCTCTTTGGAGAGTAAGGTTTTGCCACACTGGAGGAAGGAGGAAGAGAAGATTAATAGAAACACTAGCTAGACTCTTCCATAATTCTGTTCCACAAAACCAGCAGTTGCCAAACTGCTAATTTTTATTTTGCTTGGGCTTTTCTAACATACCAGTTGTGATGTTCAGGCACTGAAGCTGGGAGCCTTACAAGCAGAGGCAGCATGGCCCCACAAGAACTTTCTGTGCACAGCTCTGTATGGATATAGACCTCAGTTGGTTTTCTGATCTAAATTCTGAGCCTTTTTGAGGAGGAGAAAGAAAGAAAGGGAGATCAGCAGGAAATTAAAAAAGGAAAAGCTAATTCTCCCCAAGTGGAAACTTCCTTATGCATATTAACAACTAGAGCTTGTCCTTTTCTGTGAAGGACCTCAGGATTAAGAGTTTTGTCCATGCTGAAGCAGTATAAAATCTGCATTTTTTTATCCCATGAACAAACAATGCCTCTGTAGAACACAGATACACTCTGTGAAGTGAATGTCTATTCATAAGGAACAATATTGAATTTAATATACTTTATTAGCTTTTTGGGACAGATTAGTGTTTTAACACAGGTATATGCACATAACCTTTCACAAGCACAATACTTAAAACTAGAATATACTATTTTTTTATACCACTAGATCATATTATACCACATTTACTAATTCTAATTACAGGAAATGGAAAATATTATCACAAAATCAGCTGCAAAGGCTGAAAAACCTAGTTCAGGATTGTTTTCTCTCACTGGAAAATATTTCAATATATAAGGTCAGGTTGAGTGGGGTTCTGAGCAATCTGGTCTAGTGGAAGAGCCATGGCAGAGGGGCTGGAGCTAGATGATCTTTGAGGTTTGAGGCATTCCAACCCAAGCCATTCTATCATGCTCTCTAAGCTGTTACTTTTCATATTAGGAAATAAACAAATAAATAAGGAAACAAAGCAGATTTTTATAACAGATAGGTAGGGGATCATTTTCTAGAGCATGAATGGAAGCCACTCATAGAAATCCCATTAACAAATAATCAGAGCTGTGGGTATGCATCCATTCACATTGCTTTTGAAAATATACCCCAGGATGAATAATTTTGGTATGTACAGTAAGTTCACAGCTGATGCTTTATTGTCCACTGAGCCATCTTTTTCCTCATCTGGGAAATCAGCTATGCACATGTTTTTACATCAAAAAGAAAGTGTTCTTATTTACTAATATGCAATGCCATAAAACTTTGAAAGGAATTTTAATGATATTTGCAAATTAGTGGAGTCTAAAACTCACCTAGCAGCAAAGAATACAGAGAAGGTAATAGAGAAACTGATGTTCATGTAATTTTCATAGCTTCTTACATATTCATGTTCCAAAAGGATTTCTTTCACAGAAGCTCATGCTCATCTAACCAGACACTTTGTAAGTAAAAATGCATGAAATTTAAACCAGCTTTTCATATGGACATTTTTTTTATGGCTGAGTGTTTTAGCAATCCAGCAATGGTAGACACCTATAAATGTATAATGTGATGGATTAGATTGTAATGCAGTCTGGATGCATATGGAGGTGGTGTTTGCCCTTCAGTGCAAATCCATTTTAATGTCAAAAAGACTTCATTGGAATTAATAGTGCATTGTCCAAGCAAGAAGTAAAATGTTGCAGTAGTTTTTCCCTTTGAAAAAAATCCAAATTTTGCCCCTAATTATAACAATTATGACAAAGGATAAAGCTACTTCTAAAAAGGAAATACCATGAAAATCAAAATATCAGTGCTCTGGAGAGGTTTGGATTCTGATTCAAACCTGGTTTTAAAATAAGAATCTTAAAGAATTTGTTAAAGAAGATTTGGTCTCTTCATGATTTGTCAAAGCACATTGTAAAACCAGTAACAGACACCTTAGACAGACATGCATGAATTTGGGGCATGTCAACCTGGGGAACTTGGGAAAGTTAAAACGAAAATAGCTGAAAGGTGTGAATGTAAAGCTTGTTATGTAAAGCACTTTACTGTTCTGTGTGAATACGCTCCCTGAAATCCAAAATCCTTTTGAAGCTTTTCAGCAGTAAGACCACCCTGTTTCTCTGCAGGATTCAAAGTCAGTTGAAGCTGAGGTCTACATTCATATGCTTAGGCAACCCACTTAAGCTTTACTGAGAGCCTTCTGGTAAGTGCATCCTAAGGTTAAACCTTACATTAGAAATTATTTTTAATAGGGAAAAAAAGCTATTGGTTTCACATCTATGTGACCTATATATGTTTTTAGATTATTCATATGTTTAAAATGAGGATTCATATATTTAAAATTAAATATCCGGCTACATTTTAATGAGCCAAAAAAAGTTTTAGTGGAACCCTCAGGATAAAAAGGAATACAGTGATGTCTCCACCAAAAATCAGTGAACAAGCAAGTCTCCTAAATGATTCAATATTGTTGGTACCAAACATTTCTGAAAAGAAAGGTTCCTGATTTTCCTCAAATTCTCAAAAATTGTTAACAAGACTTTTTAAAATATAAAAACCTTTCTATTTTTTCAGCATTCTGGTTTTAATTTTTAAGGTTTTTTCCAAAGATGGTAAAAGTATTTCATTCAAAACCAAAAAATAATCAAAAATTTAATTTTATAAAATACTTACATTTAAAGTTCTTTTGGCTAAAAGTCTCATAACAATAAACCATTTAAAAATCCTCCATAGATATTTAGAATAGATTCTGTCAGCATATTAATTGGCCATTTGTTTTTATCTGAATCAAGTTTGTCCCAGAATCTCATACATGTACCATTTGGAAAAGCCAAAAATTTAAATTTTTAAGAAAGGTTCTTCCGGGATATGGAGAGACTTTTCCATTACTGTTGTGATGATTTAATCCCAGCCAGACACCGAGCATCAAGTACCTCAGAGAATCAGGAGGGTAAAAGCCAGAAAACCCATGGGCTGAGATGCAGGCTATTCAGTAGGGAGAGCAAAATCCATGCACACAAGCAAAGAAACAGAAGGAATTCATTCATCACTTCCCATGGGCAGGCAGGTGTTCAGCCATCCCCAGGAGAGCAGGAACCCACCAGGAGTTATTGTTACAAACACCAAATGTCCCCCCATCCTCCTTCTGCCCCTCACCTTATACACTGGGCATGATGCCATACACTGTGGAATGTCCCTGTGGTCAGCTGGGGTCACCTGTCCCAGCTGTGTCACCTCCCAGCCTCCCATGCACCCCCAGTCTCCTCACCAGCCTGGCAGCACCAGAAGCAGAAAAGGCCTTGGCTCTGTGCAAGCCCCGCTCAGCAGTAACAAAGCATCTCTACATATCAGCTCTGTGTTCAGAGCAAAACCAAAATACAGCCCCATACTAGCTAATGTGAAGGAAATTAACTCTATCCCAGCCAAAACCAGCAAAAACCTAAAGTCACAGATGGACAAGAATGTTAATATAATGGTAAAAATGCCATATATGCATTCATATTGCAAAGAGTGATTGGCAATGAATATTTTAAATCCTTTTTTACTAACTTTTCAACCTTAAAAAAGTAAATTTCTTCAGTACTTCATTAGTTATTGAAAATCTTTTTTTTTTCCAACACAAACCTTTTCAAAATACAAGTTATATACAAGCTGTCTGTCAAGTAATACTGTGAGTGCCAACAAGATATTTTCCTCTCTTTTCTAATTGGGTAACACAGCTAATTACTGTTGTCTGTGGAATCATGTTTGATTGGCAGCTTGAATGTAAACAGAAACCATAATTTCAGATGATATTGTACAAACATTTGGATAGGGATGTGCAAGCATTTCTCTTCAACCAAGAGAAATGTATATCCTAGATAATAAAAGTTACCTGTGTATCATAGTTATCTATCTCTGATAAAAATTCTTTCAAAATATATGAATTCCTGCCAAATGCCCAGAATAGTTTAAAAAAATATTTGGCAGGCTATTTATCAAAAAAGAATTAGAAATGTATTACAAATTACCCAGAAAATATGAAAAAAAGGTCACAATAATTTAGTATCTGGGCACACTTTAAAGCCCTTCTAGAATTAGGCTATAAAAAGTTAAGGAAACAGAGATATAGTCCATAGTACAAAAGCATATCAATAAGAAGATATATTTGAAAATATCTCCTAAAACACAGGACACAAATTAACTTCAGAAGGACTACGATTTTTGATGGAAGGGACCTGTGTCATGAATACTAGCAATATGTCAGATTTCAAAGTTGTATTCCAGAATTCTCCTAGTTTCCTTCATAATACTTTTTGATCTTAAAAAAAAAGAGACTTGAGTGTGTTAGATGAATACACAGGTCAAAAGACAAAAGACTTGGAACTGGTGAAGGAGGAGATTGAATCCTGATTTTTTTTCCTTGAAAATTTTGTCCAGGAATAAAATGCAGAACAATGCAAAAATCAGTCAGAGGGATGACAATCTGCCTGAAATATTTATTTAGCAAACTGATGTCTTTACTTCCTTCATGTTTTTCTTTTTTTAACTAATGCTTTACCAAGTTAGCTTAACTGCTATTCCTCAGATTCCCAGATATTTCTTTGAATGCCTGTATTTAATTTAATGAAGGTTTTTCCAGAATGATCAGAATTCACATTAACTCATTGAAATTTCTGCTGGACAATTCTAACCGGTTCAAAATGCAGCTAAGAACCTGGTAAAATGATGAGCTCTTTTTGAGAAGAAATTTGGAGGGTCTCCCGGTTCTGACTATTTTATAAAAATTTTTGTTACCACCAAGAACACCCAGTAAGAGAACTTTGTATAATTTACTGTCAGGGTTTTTATTCATGAAACTGACCTGTGTAAATTTCATATGTGAAGAAAAGAAGGGGAGAAAACTTACTTATATAATTTAAATTATTTCAAGAAAAGAGCTTTCTATATATAAAATATTTCAAAACACCCTCAAAACGAAATATAATAGCAATCCCAAAATAAGTCTAGTTCTCTAGAAATTTTCTTTGTCTAAGAGAAAAACACCATTGCAAAATGTTTTATTGAACCCAACAAAATATGGAAGTTGAAATTTTGAGTTGTAATGGCGAATTAGACTGTTAAGCAGTAATATTTTTGTTAAAATTTCTTCATTGAAGATAATTCTAAAGGTTCTGCCTGATTGTTATGAGAAATTATTTTTCTAGAGCGGACAGAATCTGTGCCTTGTACTCTGTGCTGCAGTGAAGCAGCAAGGATCTAGAATGCCAGGCATTGTCTCTTGAAAGACATTTGGGAGCAATGGCATCTGGCAGTAAATGAAGCAAAACATGACTTTATGTGACAATTCTGGCACTGGATGGTGTATTGCTTTCAATGGCAATTGTAGTACTGAGTGTTTTCCATTTGCCAGAATTTTGAGAAGCCAAGATACAGCAATATACTGTGTGATTTATCCCTTGTGCCTTCTCTCCTTTGAACCTGGCTGAATAGTTCTATTTGAACTGAAGTCCTTGATTTATTCACAAAGTAGAGAACTCTCACACTGAATTAGTCTCTCTGGCCTGTAATGCTTGCTTGTGTTTTGGCTGAGTCTGCACTACAAAAGCCCCACAACTGTGGTTGTCTTATGTGTAAATGACCATTTGCTTTTGTAGTAAATATTCTACATATGTAAAATTATACACATGTATATATTATTTTGATTTCTCTACATAAAAATGGAATATTTTTCACAAATTAAATGTGCAACTATGTTTGCTTCTGAAAAGCACAAACATTGGCTTTACTGTGAATCAATACAATCTCATTACACAAACCTTTTAGAAGTTTGTGTTGTGTACTATTGTTCTTGTCTAATTATTTTGCTATGGATAGGTTCATCTCCTGATTTTGCAAATTTATGACACCATGTGGCTTTAGATTTTTTTAGCTTCATGCTTAAATTTAGTATACTGCTCTAGATGGAATTGCTGGAAATTGAATTAAAATGTGAATATATGGAAAAAACCAAACTGATTTATTAAAGGCCAACAATTACATTACATAATGATTCAGCTGAGCAACAGAAATTAATGTGATATATCTGCTAAGAAGTGAATCTGCTTTCATGACTGGAGACTGATGGCTCAGCAGGAGGAGGAAGCACATGGGAACTGTTCACTCACAGCAGGCAGCAGCAACTGGTACACAGCAGCTAAGGAGATTGAAGAGGGGCTTCCCACCACAATGTGCAGAACAGAACCATGACCACCTAATCTGCAAAATACTTCCTAAGCATAGACTCACAGGGAGATCTCAGACCTAAAAAAATCACCACCATTATTTGGAAAGGCTTTACTCTGTACAAATCTTAAGCATATCAGAGTTCACAGTCCTGCCCTGCTCTGAAAAAGAGCCAAATCCCTCTTTCATTCTCAAATAAGATGTTTGTCCCTTTGTCAGCAGCATGTTTGGTCAGAGATTTGGGTACTACTATATACCAACTAATTGTTTTAAAAATGCAGCATAGAAAAGGAAATTAAGTTCAAGCTTTTACACTATTAAATTCACTGACATCTAGGACAACGGCTACAGATCATCTTCTGCTATCTTTGCATAAAAGTTTCTTAGTGCTTTTATAAAACATTGAAAAGAATTAAAAAATGCAAGATAAAGAATGTACTGAACTTTGCCATTTTACTAACGAATTTTACTTGATATGTAATTTGTATTCCAGATAAGGTTTACATTAGGATATATATCTTGCTCTCTGATCCAATTGTAATTGATGTTTACATCAGCATGAGATATATCCTCAATATGGATGTTCTATTTCCTTCCACAAACCTCTCCTTATCCACACAGCACCTCAAAATTTCTTTTTACACACAAATATTTATATAGATTCTAGCAGAACTTACTTTCTTCATGATACAACAAAGACCATTTGGAGGGGATAAGGGACATTGTATTACTCGGTGTAGTAAAAATCAGCTGCAAGGTGAGCTGACCAGTACTGACACTATAGTAAATAAAAGGGAGAAAATTTAGTGCACCTTGCAGCATATTAAAGGGGAATTTTTTAGAATGCAAAGTTAGACCTGCTACCTAGAAGGAAGACTCAGGACTGACGAATGCACATAAGTTTTACAACTACCAGTGTAGGTCAGCTGGTTGTATGCTTTCAAGTCTCTTAGCTGATAAACATTATTCTTCAACAATCCTATTATAAGTAGAAGCAGAGAAATTAAACATATTGATGAAACCCATCATATTTCAAATCTAGAGAACAGAAAGAAAAGGTTTAGTCTCAAACAGATTTACTTATATTCTTATACATTTGGCACTACTTCTTACTTTATCAAATGAATTGGATTTTCTTTGTGGAGGATAAAACCAAAGAATAAATTTGGAAACCATTTTTTGATTTATCATCTAAGAAACGTCCTAGATCAGACATTCTCTTAACAAGACACTGCACAAAAGATACCAGCACTATACCACTTTAATTCCTTCCACTACCAGAAAGAAATATTTAAAGATGTTATGCTTTGGGAACACAAAACCTTTAAGTAGATATCATCAAGTCAACCCATGAAATCATTTATTTTATATGCATATCATCTAACTGCCATCTGATTAGTAGTTACTAGTTAAAAAAAAACAAACCCAAACTAATATTTCAAGTCTTTTTTTCCTGTTCATAATACTAAATCAAACATGAGTTCTGAGCATTGAGCAAACAGTACACAAACATTTAAATTAAGGTAATATAGTATTGAAGGAAATAATTCAACAAGATGTCAAAAAAATAATTTACTCCCAAACACAAGTTAAGAATGGATTTGCTGGCTAGCTAACTATTGGAGCTGTTTCTTTAGTAAGTACATTTTCATAAGTAGCAGTCTGAAATACAATTTATTTCATATATTTGGTCACAACTCACCTTTTCCTTTCATTATTCCATTAGAAATATTGCTTTTGGAATAGTCACAGAAGTTAAAGAAAAGCAAAATTTTCTGTGGTCTGTTATTACCTAAAAAAGAACTTGTTTTAAAGCATTGTTTCTTCTTGCAGACAGAAACATAATGTCCAATGATAGGTAGAAGTCAGTAAAGCCCAACCTGGAAATACAAGGTAATTTTTGATGGTGAGGACAATTAACTATTGCAACAATTTTTCAAGTGATAATATTTTTCATCACTTGGAATCTCTAAATCAAAATGGATGGGTTTCCAAAAGACAATCCATTATTCCTCTGTGGGTTACTGTGTGCTGTGGGAAAACGGAATTAAATCTCTGATCTTTTTTGTGCAAGTCAGATAGCATTATCTTATTGGCCTCTTCAAAATACATTAGTGTGTTCATTTAGCCTTCTAAAAATCAAACTAATATTAACAGGTCTTTAAAAAAAAAATTATTTCTGTGTTGTGGTCTAAAAATGACTGTCATGTTTGTGACATTGATAGAAGCAGCATTCAAACACCATCATTTTCTTTTTTATAATCACTCAAATGCCAAATTGGGAGCGGCTTCTGTCTTCTGCCTTGTTGTTGTATCAGCCACAGGTAATTTGTAAATAACAGTGACTGGGTATGCCAAAGTTTGTCCTTGTAACAAAAAGGAGACAGCTGAAGAAAAGAGGCGGGGGAAATTCTGCACAGTCAATGCCAGTTTGGGGATCTGTCGGTATCAAATTATCATTTCCATTTTGTCTTGTGATTGTAACTTTCATTGTGAATTAGAGCATTCATTCTGCAGTGGCGTCTTGACATATAGTGAGGGAATCAAGATAGTGTGTGACAGAGCAATCAGCAGCTGAGCTGAACCCGTCTCGCTAGAGCAATGACATCCAGGCTGTTGGAGCCATTGACTGCGAATAGCTGCAGAGGCAATGCAGGGATGGCAAAGGTTTGGAGCTGAAACCTGGACCTTTCCTGCCTGCTTTCAACTTCTAGCAGGCAATCCAGATGGAAAAAGAGAAAAAACAATCTTCCCTGAGCAATGCAGGCCATCTACCAGCAGAGGTAATCAGACCAGGCAAAGCACCACAGGGGATCTGCTTGATCTAAGTCAGATGTAAATCAATCTTAGGAGTCCCAGGTGTAGCAATATCTAGTCTAGACCACAAATCAAAAAATAATGTTTTTCATACAATCAATGTTACTGCAAATATCCCCATTAGAGAAGATAAGAAGAGATGTTGAGGAAAGATTTCATTTTCTGTCAATTCTGTCATTAATTTTGCTGCTTCAGTGATGGCAGTGAGGGGTTTTTGTCCCCTTTAATTGTGGCAAGAAGCATATCATTTAGCTATATTCATCAGAACACATTACAGCTGATGGCTGGAGGGAAGGAAAGTTTCAAAACTAAAAAATGGCCAACCACTATGTAACTTTATGTCTTTTGTCTGTTGGTGTAACTGGAAAACCCCATCCTAATTATGACTGCAGCTTCATATAGTCAAATATACATGTACTTACATGTACTTAAAGTAACTTACATGCATGTTTCTGTTCCGTCCATTCTTTCTAAAAAAAACCACCATTACATATGTAAGATAGCTATTCTAAAGAAACATTTAGAATATTGTATCATCAAAGCTATTTTTATTTTGAGACAAATCACCTATGCCATTTGTTTTTTGCCTTTGCCAATTATATTTATTAATTAGAAATTTAAAACATATCCCATAAACTCCTTTGTTACCAAAGGTGCTATCTATAGGTTTGTTTGAAATTAATTTTCTAGTAACTGTGATTTGCAGTTGTATAGTGTTAAGAATTACAGATGAGTTTCTCTAGTTTCAGCTAAAGATACTGCAAAAAAGGTGTAAAAGTCCATGAAAATATCTTCATCTTAGGTGCATTAGAAAAAACTAATTATTAAAGGAATGTGCAGGTAGATGGCATGAAAAGATGATAATCACCTGGGTGACCTGAGTTGTGAAGCACAGCGGTCTTCCTTGTTTTATTGAGTCAGACTACATTTCAATGGTTACGAAAGCACTGCTGTCCAACTTCTTTTTCCTTCTGCACTAAATTTCTCCCTGATGCGTCACCACTGAAATCAACATTTTGCCGGTGCTATACAGGAAATCATTGCCACTGAAAACTTTGGTTTTACATTTTAAAATCTGAAATTTACAAAAATTTACGAACTTTTATGCCTTTCTCAAGTTTCTTAGCAATATTTCCACTGAGATCTGAATATAAACTAGTGGCATATTTTCTGGCTACAGAACAAGAAGGAAAGGAACTCTCCTGCTTGGATCAAGAGTCCCTGGTGAGGAATCCATCCATTCAACTGGCTTGATCAATGAGCCATTACAGAGGTAACTATTTCCTTTTTTAAAAATGACAAATTTTCAACTCTGCAAGACCACTGTACAATTGTACCCAAGAATAAAAATATGCAGAAGTATATGAGAAGAAAATAAAGGCCATTTTAGTATCATAGTCTTCTAGCCCAGTCAGTGCCTGCTTCCATTTTTTTTACTTTTAAAAGTAAGAAGATGAAAGTGGAAAGTTGATGGTGTTTGCTGGTTTGTTCAGAAAATTAATCATTGTTTTTCATATATCATAGCACAAAAGCCCTTTAGTATAAATGAATGGACTAAATTATTTCTGAACAATTTCTGAATTATTGCATGTCTGATAAGTTCAGTGTAAGGAAGAGGCAAAACTTGCATTTTTGGGTATCAGGTCTGCAGTTCAACCTCACACATTATAAAATATTTCTTCCTGTCATTATTCCTTCTCTTTAACATATTCCTATGTAAGCATGCTAGTGGCATCAAACTCTGATGTATCTGATGTGGAAACAAAAACTCTCACTGTTAATACTGTTTTATTGATCAGAGGCTTTATCCTGACCAGGTCTTTTCAGTGTGCAGTAGCTTTGTACCAAAAAACATCACGTGTCACTGCTCATGAACTTGTGGGCTGCTCTCCCTGGAACCCAATGTTCTCTGCTAAGAACAGGATCATCGCCCTCTCAGATTTCTGAAAGAACTGTACATGAAATTAAAAGGGCAATATTTTTAGAAGAAAACTTACAAGTGTGATACAATTTCATTATGAAATGAGGAAGGGAAGACTTTATGACACAAAGCTAAAATTTAGATATAAAGTGTAAGGAGGTTGAAATGCAGTGTGGCTTTACCAAAACTATAACCTAACAAGATGAAAAGGTAACATACCTCATAGATAAAAGAAATGAACTAGACTTCATTTTCATTAAAACCTAGATAATTCAGATAATTCTACATTGCAAGATATTTGTCAAACAAAGATTATCAAATAAATGGAAAGCCTTGACTTTGAGAGCAGTCTTTCCAGCATGGCTTTTGAGGTTGAAAGGAAATATGGTTACTGCCTACAAAAAATCATGGTACACATGCCGGTGATAGGAAAGAGCCATTTTAAGATACCACACATTTAAAGAACATTCAATGATGCCAAAATCCATTTAGAGGAGAAAAGAAACTTTCCTGCTGTCAGAACTTCTGGGTCTATATTTCAATGGAAGAACATGGGAGAGTAGGCTTCTGGGAAGGTCTTTGCATTTCTGAAAGAGCTAAATAATGCAGTCCCTGGAGAAGCAAAGGGTTCCTCTCAGTGGCTTAGGGTCTTTCTAGTTTTACTCTCTGAAGAAAAAGAAAGAGAGAGAAAGAGAAATTGTGTGAAAAATGTGAGCCTCCCTTTTATATGTCTCTTACTTATTTTCATTGCAATTGTAAATATTGCTTAACATGCACATACCTAAGAAACTTTTCTAGATACTTCTAATTGGAATTCAAGGCTTTTCTTTCAATCAATTATCTCCCCTATAAAAACACCCAGTGTAAGTACCTGAAGGAATTCTTTCTTTTAACTGAAATCTCTCCCTTAGCATCTACACTTACACGAGTAGGAAATACAGCTTCGTTGGTGGAAGTTGTGGGGAATGCCAGATTTACCACCGTGATCTTTTTCAGCCACTGGGGCTGTTCTTCCTTTATTGTTAGTGATGAAAAATCCCATTTCATGGGCTTTTTTCAGATTCCAGGAATGAACTGTGAGCTAATCCACCAGCCAGCAGATTTTGTAGGACAGTAAATATGGCCTACTTTTGTTTCTTGGCCTTTAGTTTTAGCTGGCTTCTTACTCTATAAAGATACAAAACTTTGACCAAAGTTAACCAGTAGGTCATTGTTGAAGGTGCCACTGTTTTGTACTAGAGCATATGTAAAATGTCTGTCTTCTGGACAGACAGATTTCTGAACTGTTGAATGACACCACTGAGGGAGATGTGAAGGCTGCAGTACCAGCAGCTGACAGCTTGTGAGGGTAGTAAAAGATATTCCTCAGCATGGCATCCCTTTCCTGGTATAATTGGCAATGAATGGGTGCAATAATTAAAAAATCTCAACAATTTCAGATGGGAGGATTTTTTAATGGAAATTTTTTGTGATTTTGTAGCTGTGACATTATTATATGTGAAAGTTATGCCATGGGCCTCACATGACACACTATTGATATAATTATTAGATGGATTATACTTTTGTCTTAAGTCTTGTCCCCTACCCAAAATAAGACCCTATTGCAATAGGGACTGGATAAACTTGTAGCTTGATAAACTTCAACCAAAAGGAAGTTCGTTTCTCTATATACCTTTACAAATTTCATAGCCCTTACTAGTTTTAAGAATTTGCACTAGAAGTCTTCATGCTCTGGGGACATCTTCCTTCCATTTGAATACTATTCTGTAACACTTTGAACAGGTTGTTTTTTAAGGTAAGTGGTGTAATTTTCAATGCTTTCTTTTTCTCATGACATCTATTCAATTTTTCTTCTCTCTAGTAACCGTTGCCCTCATCAATCTAAGTTTCCTACTCAGCTTCTCTGTTTGTTACTTTTTAGCCAAGACAGGAGAGAAATTTTTTTCTATGATGACAGTAACAAACATGTAGCATCTCGACCATAATGAATTGCATAATAATATATACCTCTCCAAATAGTCCTGAATATTGCTGAAGATTTGATTTAAACAGATTCAAGCCTACTTCTCTTTCTTTAGCGAAGTCTCTCTAAAAACCAGCATTCCATATCCTGGTAATCTTTTGTTTGAAAGAATGTATGTCTTTATGCAAATGTCTTTCAAAACTTCTTGACCAAAGTGGCTTTGGAATTCACACATTCTGAAGCTATAGCATTCCAACATATTAGTTCACTTGGGCTCTGAATGGTTCACAACTCTTCATTTTCCAGCAACTTGATGTTTACGGCATGTGCTCAATTGTTTTAAGGCATGACTAAAAAGTGTAAAACTGGTCTATGAAATAGCTAGCACAGAAAAAATTCTCTGCTCTGTTGAATTCAATAAGCAGTGTGTCTATTTACTTTGTCTATTACTTTTTTTTTTTTTTAAATCTTTTGAGTGTTTCAGAATTGTAGGGTTGGAAGAAGTATTTAGAAATACCAATTTTCTGTATGCAAACTTCATGATGCAGAAAGCACCTTTTTTTTTTTTTAATGTGGAAATGTGGGTCTCTACAATAATTACAGCTCTGCAAAGCAATCCACAGAATTTTACCTACCTCCTCAAGACCACTGAAAGAGAGGAAAAATAGCCTATCTCTATTCATCATCCTGAAGTAGGGAAAAGAAAAACTGGACAGAGCACTGTAATTTACAGTTTGAGGACAGAAGCACATAAAATTCTGTTTCCCTAGAATAGTACATACAAAAATCCCTTTTCTTCAAAAGCTTCTTCAATCTGTACATCATGAATCCACGTTGAAATAAATATTTGAAATAAATTTCTCCTTTGGACGCTGACAGCTTTTTTAAATAATCTGTTTTCCTTAATGACGAGAGAGGTACAAACTTTAAGAAAACCAGCAGATGTTTAATGACCATTTTAAACTAATTGTACTGGCTGTATCCTGTTGAACTGAAGAACTGTATCCATTAGTATTCTCTTGTATAACATTCTGCCTTCGCTGACATTCTCTGTAGTGGCAGTGGAATTTCCCTGATCATTTAGGTAACTTAATAAAGTGAGATATGTCAGATTCCCTTTTTGACTTCAGCTCTCCCCAGTCATGAGGAAGAAAAAATAATTAAAAAGAAAAAAACCAAAGAACTGTAGGAGTTGTAGTCTTTTCTAAAAAAGCTGTTTTTCAGTTGTATTAAAAGTGTCAACACTGACTAAATGGAGAAATAGATTTTCTCTTCATGATAGGTTAAAAAAAATTGAATGCAAATGCATTTTCAGTTTCAGTACAGGTAGAAAGTATGATGCTTAGTTTTACACAGCTCTACTAAGCAAGTACATATGCATCACTTGAAATGGTGTCTAATATTCCACAGATGGCAATTACTTGCAGAGGAATGGCTAGGGACTTAATTAAAAAGGCTGAGAGTTAGCAAAGTAAAATGCTGTAGAAGCACATGAAAAATCTATACATTATGCAAGGCACTCCATAGAATATTTAGGAAGCCAAAAGTGTCTTTTTACATTTTCCTTTCATTTCTGCACAAAAGGTTTGTTGTAAAATAAAGCTTAGTTGTGCCATGTGTAAAATTATATTTTTGCTAACTGAACCTACTATACAACAAAGCAAAATATATTTAACTGCACAATATTGATTTTGCATGAAAGCACATCAGTTAGTAAAATGCAAAAACCAATAAAACATCACCCCTGGCTGGAATAGATATCTCTAGATACAATTTATTTTTACATTTAAACCAATTATTGGGCTTGTTGCACTTAAAAATGTGCACCATATATCCTTTCAAGGACTTTTTTATTCAATCAAATCAATTGCATTGATCTCCATATTCCATATTAAACACCAATCTTAAATTAAAGCTGACACATTTTGAAGGCCAAAGTACAAGTTTCTAAGCAGAAATAAATTCTACAAGGCTTTCTTTGTGTGTTTTTTATGCCCAAACATGAATACAAATATTGATTATGTTTTAACACACAATTTATGAGCTATTTCAATGCTTATTTCTTCCTAAAATTTGTTCAATAATACAAACTTACAGAAACAGAATGCTCCCTGAAGTTCTTTCTGTTGCATTGGAATATGATGATGATTTTCATAAATAAGTAAGTGACAGAATGGAAATAAATCCTTAGGCATAATTGTTCATGAAGAATCTATGACGAACAGGACATACAACTAACCTACTACTTGTTGAAATGCAGATATAGGGACAAAACTTGCTTCTTTGAGCATGTTGTCAGAACAGTTAACATCGACCTTGAGCCTGAACAAGCTGTTTTCATTCCCAAATGGTACCTACAAAGAGAGGAAGCAAGATTGTAAATTCAGAGAGGCCATTCACATGGACAAATCTATTAGGCATAGCACTGGTGCTAAGTATTCTCATGGCCTTTGTCCACTGATGATAGGGGCAAAATTCCAATTTCATACAAAGAAGCCAGTGTGTACTTATCCAGCCGTCTTTTCACCTTCTGGCATCACCTCTCTATGCCTGGTAGAAAAACAGCCATGCCACTTGGAAAGAGCTTCTCACTTCTTGGCTCATCAGTTTCCCAGATTTTAAAGCTCTACTGGCATTGTTTCTACTTTGTAACTTCTATATCCCAATAGTTTTCAATTAGCTTTAGATGCATTATTCAACTCTCTGAAGCTTTCCAGAGTTTACACAGAGTTTGCATGAAAGTAAAATGGAAGAATCCAGACTTTAGAAATATTTTAAATATTCAGAACATTCACTGTCCTGTTCACACCTCTCCATCTCTTCATATTGTTGTGTGCATATGTTGCAGTCAAATGAACAGCATAAGAACCAAGGAGGGAATTTGTCAAATACTCCAAATAGCTGCACACCACTACAGATTATGACTGCTTGGATTTAGGGAACATTTTTTTGGCTGAGGAAACATTCCAATGGGATAGATTAATCTATGTAAACCACACAGCTCAGCTGAAACTGCTGTTCAGCATTCTAAATTGCCACCTTCGTCTTCTTTCAGCACAAAAATGTGCATTTCTTCCTATAATAAAGATATTTTATAATAGCAATAAGGCAACTCCAGGGTGTGCGGTTATCACGAGATAATCATACCCTGGAGGGATTGCACATACTTGGCTGTGCCTCATAACACCCCATGTGTGTGTTTATCTCATGATAACCCTACTCTCTTTTGTATCTTATTGCCTAATTATCCTCTGCTAATGCAAAATACTAATTTTTTTGTCTGAAACAATATGTGCAAGAATCCATTGCTAACAATCACTGGAGGACATTGACAAATAATGCTGTCACTACTTTGTACTCTCTTCCAGCCAGAAATTTACATAAATAACCAACTTTGGATATTTTTTCCTAAACCAATTCAAATTCTTTAAGGCAACATCAACTAAAATACTGAAAGCAGACCAAATAAATATCTCTAAAAATTCCATGCATATTCTTATACGTGATTTGTATAGCTTTACTTATATAAAATACCAAATTTTTTCATAGGTATTTACATCTCTTTACATTTCTAATTTTAATACACAGAAGGTAGTTCCTTGACTGTTGCTTATGGATCCTGAAGGGGGTCTTAGGATCCCCGTCTGATATTTATCTGAGAATAAATTTTATTTTATTTAATCTCCATATAGGGAGTGCTAGCTATGTTTCAGATGCCATTGGGAGATATTCAGAGAGAGTAAAGATTATGGACCTCTCTTAAGGAGATAGAATTTTTGTTCACTGTAATGTGCAGAAAAAAGAGCTAAACCTGTTTTCCACTGATGCTGAAATCTCAGATAATGTTCAATAGCTTGTTAGTTGGATCAGTGTCATAAAAATCACATGTAATCACAATTCATTGAAAATAAACAAACTAAAAAATTGGTTCCCAGTTTTAACTTACAGATTTATTCTGCAATTTAAGAGTGAACATTATAAAACATTGTAAAAGATAACCTAACACATAAAAATACTATGCATAAGAATTGTCTTTTCACCTTTTCATTAAAGCTGTATCAATTGAAAATCATTGACTGGTCAAATGACAATTTGACATATTAAGATGACATTAAACCCCATGAAATGTAGCAAAAAAAAGCCCTCAAAATGCAAAATGATAGGTTAATCCCAGAGTTTAAGTTATACAGTTATACAGTCCATCATTCTACATTAATAATATTACTGAATTTTATTACACATACTGTATTCATATGTCCAAACACTGTATGAGTTTTAAACCAATTTCAAAGGTTTTTTCCCATGGGCCATTCTAACAGAATAGAAAAATAAACCTGTAGACTATTCAGTAATGATAAAGAAATACAAGACAAATTTTTATGTAAACAAAAATAAGAGAAGACAAACAGTAGAATATTTTCAGAGAAATTCATTTGGTACAATTCCAAACACAATAAAAAATGCAATCCTGAGAATCCACAATGTGACATTTTATATAGCTATCTCATATATGTGTTTCTGTGTTTGGTTTATGTCTATGTAGGTAACGTGCATTTTTGGTTTTATTTTGTGTTTTATAATATATTATTTTCCATACTGTTTGCAGTGAGCAAATTCTACTTTTAATGGCACCACCTGTGTAGATCTGCAGGCATTGGACTCTTCCTTCCTTTGTTGTGAGCTACAGTTAATTAAATCAAGATTTTTTTTTTCTTTTAGAATATCTATTTTTACTCTCTGTTTTCATGTAAAATTGCTTTCATGTTTCCTGTCCTCCCACGCAACCAGTTCTTCTGAAAAGCACGCATGTTTATCTCTCTTAACATTGCTTACAGATCTCATTTCTCAATGCTTTGATTATTTTAGATGGCCTTCTCTGAATTCCAGCTTCCTGGTGCCAGTGGAAGAGAATTGCCTTAATGCAGTTCTCCTCAGAATTTGCTAGTTCTGTGGCTGCCTTGCCTGTGGCATTCCTGGCAGCCCTTGCCCATGGTATGCTCTTGGAAAAGGAATCAAGGGGCGCATTCCCAGTGAGCATATACCAAAAGAATTATAAAAAAAAGAATACCTCTAATACAGGATGATGTTGATATGCAAAACCCACACTAATCATAGCAGCTGCTGGTTTAGAACAAAGATGAGAACTCACAGTCTCCTTATCTTAATAGAAATATGCCTATATGTGAGGCAGGAAGGGGCTCAGAGAAAGCTACATGCACTAGAATTAGCAGGATTTTCCCCTACAGTGGCCTCAATACTATTATTATTACTATTATTATTATTATTATTTATATCCTTGAACTAATACGAATATGCTGCTGTGGAGATATCCTTCATAAAACATATCTAGTTAGAACTTTACAAATAAGGAATTATTTAAAATTTAGAAATATAATTATTATGTTATCTCTGTCTTGAATTGTCTCATTTTTCATTATTTATGCCATTAAAAGTCATCTTAGCCTTTAAAGTGGACATCAACATGTCAGCAATGATAGAAATCACTCTGAATAGCCAGACAAAAAGTTTTGTGCCCTACAGCATGGTGGGAAATCTACCTGAACCCTTTCTGATCAATTGGAAACTGAGAAGAATTGGACTTCAGTTGCTACAGTCAGGGTTTCACCTGTGGGATCATCTTTCTTGGAGGATTTTGCCAGCCTTTATCTTGAGACACACTTTATTGACAGGCTGCAGGACTGCTCCTCCTCCACAGAAATAACCTTTCTCCTGCCAATATTAACATTAGTTTTCAGCTAACATTTAATTATAACTAAATGAAAATAGTCCAACAACTTTTAATAAAAATGTTTATCATTAAAACTTTCTCTTGTGCATTATGAAAAAAAAAATGATATGAAATATTTTACTTCACAGAACATTATAATGCATATCCAGCTGTGCAGCTCTTCTGTAATTTTATTTTGTCAACAAAGATTTAACATGACTGTTTCTTACCTAAGCAATGGGGGCACAATGATGTAATAAAGTCACTTATAATAATTCTTAATGGAGAAGCCCTATTTTACTACCTATCATTGTCTATAGTAATTTTTCATTGAGTGGAGTCTTGCTTCTGTGACACTATTTGATTCTAAAGTTATTCATAGTCAGGATTTCCTAGGAATATTACAAAAAATACATTTAATGAGAGTAATAGCAATGGCTTAAGGAAAACTTTTTAATGTTTCCTTTTCAATGTGAAAAATTAATTTTGAAATATCTGAGTTTCTCATCTTAAAATGTTGAATTTGTCATTATTGTTAATAAAATGTTATTTAAAGAGTAAGACATCTTTATTAAGGTCCTTCAAAACATGCCACTCTAAATTTCAACTCAGCTGAGCACCAATACATATTTAGCAGCTTACAACAGCAAAGCCACCAAAACAGATACACACACAAAAAGCTCACAGATTTGCCAAGGATGGCTTCTCAGTTTATGTTTTTTACCCTCAAATCCTGCAGTAAAGCTCCATTCAGCTTAGGAATGTTGTTTCTGTTTCCGTGTGGTGAGGATTTTCTCCTATATTCTGTTATCTTCACACACATTTACTGTGCTGGCCTTATTTCAACAAAGCACTTAAGCATATATGTAAATTCATTCCTTCCCCAAATATATGTGACTTTGTGCTTAACTGTAAACATATCCTTATGCTGCATTCCTTCAGTGGAATGTAAGCACTTGTTGAGGGGCTGTTGTAGAACAAAGTGAAGGCGCTGCTGGCCTTAGTGAGAGATTAAAATCAGGGCCTTTCCTAGGTTCCAAGAAATAAAAGTCAATAAAGTTTCCAAAAGGAATGAAAGACACCAAGATGAAATTCTGCTTCAAACATAGCAGTACTGTTACTCTGCTTTTAACAACTGAAGGAAGACAATTCAGCTGCTAAGTAAATACTTATAAATTAAGACTAAATTAAGATTATTGAGATAGCATTAAAAAAATCCATTCTGAGTTGCAAGAGCTATAACTGCGTAAGACTTGGTCTTTTCTTCTTCTGTGTCTCCAAATTTTGCCAGTATTCCAGACATTATTGATTCTTTATTAATATTCATTTATGAATGTTTCCAATCACATTTTCACCCTACATTGCTATTAGAAGCAGCCCAGAGACTGGCTAAATTTTTCAATAGAGCTGCATACACATGGTACAAAAATGCTCATGTTTTCATCACTGCTCCTACTCACACTCCAAAATGCAGACTTGCTTACCTCCAGGGATTGCCAGAAAGCTTCAGTTCTTGTTGGATGCATGATTTGCACAGCAGATATCCTGAAAACATTAGAGTTCATAGAAACCACAGAGATTTTATGATTCCTTATAAAAAATAAAAAAGAGATGTGGCCAAACCACATTCCTTTGAGTGAAAAGTGGCTCCTGGTGAGACAAATGTGGTCTCAGAATGAGAAAAACAGTATTACAGAGTTAAAAAATAAAAAAACCAAAACCCAAAACTAAACAAAAACATAAAACCCCAGAAAACTATCTCTAAAAATCACACTGATTTTCAAATCTCTTCGAGGAAAAGAAATAAAATTTATTTTGCACAACACTGCCATTTATAACTTTTCAATAAGTAAATGAGTGAACAATGAGAAATGCTGCCCATCTGCTCTCTGCTCCATTGGCCTTTGCTAACCTAAGAGTGGAACCAGTTGCTCAGATGAAAAGATGGGAAGGGGGAAAAGACATGAACAAATACAGCAAAAGAGAATTTCTGTTCCAAATTAAGCTCCATAGTTAGAGAAAAATATTTTAAAACATTTTTCAAGATATGGCTATTTCTTTTAATTCCTAGGATTCACTGGCTAGACTGTACTGGAGAAGCAGCCTTAAGACAGTATGCTGAAATTTTTCTGTAGTTTCTGTAGTGTCTGGAATGACTTTTTACATTTTGAAAAGGTTTCACTTCTCCATTTAGGAGCAACATCCTTTTGCTTCCTGAAACAACTGCACCACAACTTGAGCTGTTATTCACAAAGCTTATTTGGCTTCCCAGCCTAAGATTATTTTTTAATCCTTCTTTCACAAGCATTTTTGTTCTTCATTCTTGCTCTATTATGTTAAGAAATAAATGCTTGCCATGTTTTAA